>NC_050594.1:5081118-5353618 GCF_013368585.1 Megalops cyprinoides | reverse complement strand
TGTTTTAGAGGCTGAAAACACTGTCCTTCACTGTTGTTTTCTCAAAAGGTCTAGAGATTTTGACTGGAAATGAATGTGGAAAGCTGCTGGAACCAAGAGCAGTGCAAGAGCATTGTGGCTTAAGGGTGTTATTGTTTGACATTTAGAGAAGACCTTTCAATTTAGTAATACAATTTTAAATCGGGCATTTGAAAAAAAACCAAAAAACAACAGGCATTTTGAAAAGAAAGAAAATCATGTGCACTGTGTTTTCTTTTCTTGCTAAGAATCATGCGGTGTGTGTATGTGTGCGTGTGTGGGTGGGTGGGCGTGAGAGAGAGAGACAGAGAGACGAACTCTCTGCAGTCTAATTTGGTTTTCTGCCCACTGTGCATGGCTGTCAGGTCGCGCTCAGAAGCGGCTGCACATTAATTTGCGCGTCACGCCTGGCTGAGCTCGGCTGAGGTGGTTAATTACAGGAGAGAGCGGCCGCCCGACCGACCGCTCTCCGTCCCCGTGGCTCCGCCCCCATGGCTCCCCCGCCCGCCCGCCCCCATAGCGCTGGGAAGGGAGGGATTGATCCGTGTGCCAGAGAGCCTCCGAGCGGGCCGTTTGGGGAGAGGCGGAGGAACCCCTGGAGGTGTGGCTCCCTGCTGGCACACCACACTGCTGTGTGGATCCTCCACGCTGCAGTATTCGCGCTGTGTCACGCCACTCTGGCGCAGGCCGCTGCATTAAACGGCCCTGCTATCGACCCGGGGAGAGTGTGACATCCATGTTTGACGCTGGTTTTGTAGTTCAGTGCCACCACGGCGGAGTGACCCCGTGGGGCAAATTTGGCCGCTCTCCCCTGGGTCGTGTCGCTCCCGCGCCACGTCTCAGAGCTGACAGTTTCCATGCCGACAGCGTACCGTTGTGAACCGCTTTAAACAGCCCTGTTTGCGCCAGTTACATACCTTCACTAAATGCATTATGCTACATTTGCATACCTTACATTTTTACAGCTGGATAGTTACTGAGGCTGTGCGGGTTAAGTATCACGTCTAAGCGTACCGCAGCAGTACACACCTGCGTGGGGATCTGAACTGGCAGCCTCCACTGCTACGCTGCGCTGCTACTCCGTCACAGGCTGAAACGCAGCACATGGGGCAGGGGATGCTGAGAACGGCAGCGCTCATTTTATTCCCCGGGTTCAGTCAAAACAAGCCGATTGACCCCAAAGCAGGAGAGGACATTCAGCCCTTTGTGGAAGCGCTGTGGGTAAACAGACAGCAGTGTTGCGCTCATAACAACGGGCCCCGTGCCAGTGTGTTCGTTCCCCGCAGCTCCCACTCCTGCGTTGAGTGTGGGGTCGGGTGTCAGCCGTGTGTCGCTGGTGCGACCAGAGGCAAGGCGTCGTGATGCTGGGGGAACGATAGCCTCGCTGCACCTCAGCCAAGGAGGTCATTTTTCCCTGCTGAGGTCACTTAACATTTGATTTTCCTCACGTCAGGGGGAGGAAAAAGGCCTGGATGTAACCTTGCATAGTCTGTCCATTCCACTTTGGTTGCCAGGTTGTATGAATTCCTTCCCTCCTGAATGCATTTGTCCTCCCCTGAGGGCTTTCAAGCCGCTGCTTCTTTTTATTGGGGAAACAGAACTTATCGCTTATTTAATCAGGGCTGGTGTGGAATGTCATTTTGACTGATGATCGGGCGCATTTGTTCGCAGTTACGTATAGCCTGTGTAATGAGCGCGAAGTATCCTGTCAGGGAAATATTTAGAGAACGTGATTTATAACAGCCAGGTATTCAGCTGCAGGAAGAGGTTCCGTATAAGTGCTTCAGCGCCCAGCGTATGGTTACCTCCCTCAAGACAGAGACAATGCCAGAGCAGTGTTTCACTGTCTTTTCTCACATGTGGTGAGGCTCCTTGCACTGAGGTAGAGAACAGATTCAGTTGCAGCTCTCTGTTCAAAGGAGAACTCCGCTGGGAAACTGATTTGTCAGCGACATCATGTCCTGCCGAGTCCCTTTCCTTCTTGTGTTGCGCATCGATCCCGGTACCCTTGAGCTGAAGAGAGCCAAAAACGCACAGGTCAGGAGCCCCACACAGGTCAGGAGTCCCACACAGGCTCACACTCGACCCGTGTGATTTTCAGCTTCCTCTTCAATAAAACAGCTGAGTGAGGAAGTGGCCAGTGAAGATTTGGCGCGAAAGGCAGATTCTGTTTCCTGAAATGTGATAAAAACGCTGAAGCACTCACCATCTCTGAAGTATGTGTACAGGTTTATAGCCTGGATCAATTTGAAGGGGCTCCTGGCAATTATTTTTGTTAATAACTGTAAAAAAAATTACACTTCTACTGAATCAGACTGCATAGGGAAGACTACACCAGGGGCAGCAGTGTAGCATAGTGGCTAAGGAGCAGGACTTGTAACCAAAAGGTTGCCATTTTGATTCCCCATAGGGGCACTGCTGCTGTACCCCTGGGCAAGGTACTTAACTCACATTTGCCTCAGTAAAAATATCCAGCGTTTGCTAAATACTAATAATGTAATGTAATGTACAACAGGCATTTCAGTCTGATGAGCAAAATTGTGATCATAAACATAGGCTCACTGGTCCGTCCTTCTGGGCCCCGCGTGTCCGTCCGGCATGCCACCGAAGGGGCAAAGCCCATCCTTTGACCAACCCGTTCCTCGGTCACCACCCCCGGCGCAACCCGCCGTTCACCCCTCCGGTACCTGATCTCGCTTCCTCCTCCGAGCAGCACCAGCGCGTGTTTGTTCAGTGTAGCTCACCGTTCGCCACGCTGGGGACCGACGGAAGGTCACTCCGAGTTCCCGCGCTCGGCCGTGCCTGCTCGGTGTCACGTCCACAGCGTTTCTGCCCTCCCGGGAAGGACCCGCTGTTGTGCTCGCGGGCCGGTGCCCACGTACATAACACAGGATATCACCCCGTGTATGTGTTAGCCCCCCGAGTCCCGACCTTCAGCAGAACACTGGTGTGGTTTGGGGAAACATATGGGAGGCCTGTCAGGAAGAGGTGTCAGCCTGTAAATGTCTCCTCCTTCAGACAGGCGCTTAAGCCTGTGAGTGAGGTAGGGGATGCGTGACCATTTGCGGTTCAGGTGTAACCGGCACTTGTATTCAACCAGGAGTAACAGATCCAGGAGGAGTCTCTGGGGTTTGTAGCCGCTGTATTGGGCATATCCCAATAGGCTTACCGCTGAAAACGGCAGTGACTAATGAGCTTGGCATTCTTTTCCCCTCATCACCATTAATGACCTGCTGTGTCAGTTCCCTGGTCTGTCAGTGTCTCCCCAATCCGACATATCCATTTGGCCCTCCGGCCAACTTGCAGCCGCTGAGCTGGCTAATTTAATGCACGTCTGTATATGTTCTTCAAGGTGTTGTTTAGTAAAGTGTGTATTCTGCGTTAAGTTACAGGGTATTTTTGCTCAAACAATGATGATTTGCAGTGCATGTTTTTTGTCTACTGTACTCTAGGTTGTGTAGGTCATGTATTGTACTCTGCTCGTTTTGTTGGCAAAAATATTTGAAACCTTTCGGGATATACATTTTAAATGTGTGTTTATCTTTAAATCGGTAATATGTTTATTAAAATAAAATATTGATTGGGTCTTAGTTATGTTGTTACTGCTAGTTGGTCATGCTGTCTTTATTAACAGCACGTGAATGGAGGAATTATTATGCAGATGAGCATGTGTGTTCCATAAACCCTAATTTAAAGAGAGATAGGGGACCTCTGCAGGAATTTTTTCTGTAGTCTTCTCCTAACTCCTCTTAAATGAGATTTCATGGAAGGCAGCATGGGTGGTGAGATGTCCTCTGGGGGAGGGGGAGGGAGACCACTGAAGTCCCCTGTCATTTGGTCTGATCTGAGAAACAATGATCGCTGATTACGTATATCCATTGTAATGTTGTTGTTGGTCTGAATTCAGTTGCTTTTAATGAGGTAAAATTGTCATCTTATGTAGCTAAAGATACTCATTTCTCTTTTGCTCAGGATTTTTCATAGGGATTTTTCCTTTCTCTGCTTCTCTATTGTGGAAACTGAAGCTGTGTTTTTGTCATGTCGTTTTTGGTGAGCATTTAGACTCAGGGTTTTGCATGAAATTTAAAATATGAGGGAACTCTTCCTGAGTGCACTGTAGCCCCAGAGCACTGCATTGTGAATCTAACCATGTCAGATTGCATACAGCTTATTAGAGAAATCCTTACGTTAAGTAACACAGTTGAACAGTAAGCACTGAACAAAAACGTAGATAATGCTCCAAATTCTCATTGTTTCCTTCCCACGTAGCAACCCAGATTTTGAAATGATTTACAGTTGTCATGGTATTTTTATGTATCTGTAAAGGTGGACCATGTGACATAAATAGGGGCAATGTTTTGAAAACAGGTGTGGAAGAGAGAGCTCCCAGTCAGTCATCCATCATCTTTTGCGCTACCCCCGCTGGTCAGACACGAGTACTGCACCACAGCACATAATAAATACATGAAAAACACAGTTTAGAAATTTAGAAATCCTTTTAAATAATGAATTATGTAGTCTAGACTGCATTTTCCCAGCAGATAGGAAGAAAAAAAACTCACAGGAGGGCATGGAAATAAGCAAGATTCACCCTGCATTAATTATAAATGTATAGCAATACCTTCATAAAAAACAAAAAAAGCAATTCTTTAACAATTCATTAATTTCTTCATTAAAGTGATAAACGTTCCTTATAGCCAGACATTTCAGTCAGCAGTGCCTTAATCCTTACGCTGCAGTAATGGTGTTTTCGTGTCACAGTTGTTTTGTACAGTGGCTGTGATAGCAGTTTGCGCGAGCAGGGCCGTCTCCAGAAGTTCGCAGCGCAGGTTTGTCATCCGATGCCATTCAGGGAGACGGGTCAGGGTCATATTTACGATGACATCAAGGACACTCGACACCGCCTGCCCCATTGGTAATACAGCTGGAAAGAGAAGACTGCGAGAAATGAGCAAGGTTACAGCATATTTCATAACAAGCCCTCAGAACACCGAGTCCTGGCGAAACGGTCGATCGCCTCCGCTCTCTGTCCTGTCTCTCAGGAGCTGCTGCGAAGGTTCCGCTTGTCGCTGACGCACCTGAGCGGGTTTTACCTGCGGGGCGTGCGGTGGTGGTCCGGTGCACCGCTGCACGCGAGACCGTGCCAGCCAGCCGTTACGCCCGCGGCGATGATGTCATGCCTTTTGTGAACAGCTGGGTGAGGCAGGAGAGGCAGACAGGTTGGGTGACATTGAGAAATCATTAGCGTGCGGCGTTTTCTGTGGGGCTGACAGGTTCAGTCATCGCCGTGGCAACGCTTCCTGTCTGCCGGAGCGCCAGGTGATGGAGCGCCAGGAAGTGGCCTGGCCTGATCTCACCTAACAGTTTTTCTCCCCGGCGTTCCCGCTGTGCGCCGCTACGCCCGGCTCTTATCTGTCACAGCGGCCAAGGTCATCCCCAGCCCAGCAGGAAGCGCAGGTGTGCGACTGGGGCTAAACCCAGTCTGCCGGGGACGGGAGTCTCACCTGAGCCGGCGTGACAGAGGTGTCCCTGACACGACTCGCTCGACGTTCCATAGGGTGGGCAGTGGCCAAGGGCTTATAGAGGCTCCTCCTCTTCCTGTCACAAAGTGTACCCTAGTATCACAAAGTGCCGTGGACCTTTGGAAATATTTTTTTATGGCAGAGAATTGTGCTCCATTTTCAGACTGTTCATGAAAAAGGGGTGCAGGTCCAAGGAATTACAGAATTTTTTAGCAATTCTTACTAAAATTTTAGCAATTATTTTTACCTAGTAACAATTATTTTGACCTGCCGTCAAACCCTTGATTTTTCTCATGGGTCAGAGGTGCTGGTTTAGACTAATTTCAGATGTATCTTTCATGTCATTGTGCAGTTGCTGTCTGATGCTAATTGCCTGTATTCTCATTGCTGCCGTCTTGACCAGAACAAGCTCCAATCCCGGCGTGGTATTAGTAACATCAGTAACATCAAGGCCCATCAGAGGTACCGTATGCACACCAAGACGCAGAGGAACAGTGATACGACATACCAGTCAGTTTTCAAGCCAGCTTCCACGTGGAATAGTGTGAACAGCAGGAACGCACAGAAAAAGACAATCTGGCTAGAACCATTCCCCTTGTCTGCATCAGCTGGTGTACAGGAGTGCAAGGAGGGACAGCAGACCTCTGACGTCCGTCCCCCCCCGATGACATCTGGGGTCGAGGCCAGGGTCAGGTGCGACGGGAACCGCGAACGGCCATTTAGGAAGGCTCCAGGCGCAAATGTCAATCAGTGTTATCAGCTGCACCAGAGCCGACGACTGTGCGCCTGTATTGTACCGACTGACATAAGTGGAATATCTAATTCCGTGCGCCTCATTTATTTCAAAACGCTTATGGGACATGGACTTTGCCAGTCAGTTGCAGTCATTATAAGAGTGAAAAAAGGTACATGGTGAATTGCTTGTGGGTAAATAATCTAAAATTCAGTGTAGATAATAGAGCCTCGCTGCATTGATTTGAGTGTAGAGAGTAGGGATTGGCGTGCCTTCTGAAGAAGAGACTAGAATACTTTCCAGTGTCCTTTGATCTAGTGGTAGGCAGTGTGGCGTCGTGGTACAGTTTTGTCTACTTTCAGCATGTTGTCAGAGAAATCGGGCCAAACGTTTTTAGTTTGGGATGTGAGAACAAACGGTTAACAGCTGCAGGTTTACTCTTGAGTCCTGGCCTGACATGCTGATGAAAGCATGAGGCGTCTCCAACCGTCTCTGAAACGATCAAGAAACACCAGAGAGAAATGGAGTCTCGATCAAAGAGAGTGAGTCCTGTCTTTTCATCGTACGACGCAGAACGAGCCATCTCAGTTTTTTTTTCTTTCTAGTGAAGCTGAGCATGTTAACCCACTGAATTGTCTCATGAAGCCAGCTACTGGGCTAGTTATCCATTCTCTAAACAATGGATCCATAAACACTGGAAATGTTCTCAAAATCTTGGTTATCAACCAACACATATTGGCTCTAGTGGTCTTGCTTTGTGTCACTGTATTGTCCATTTTGCAAAGTCCTGTGATTCAGAGATCTGGTTGGATGTAAACCTGATTTGCTGTGGTAGTTCTTTTGTAGCCGCCGTGGTGCTGCTTTGGTGAGACTGACCAGTCATTCCTAACGAAAGGCAGTTTTGGGACAGCGCCCCTCAGTCTTCACTAACTGGCTCGGTTTCAGCCTGTCCTTATCACTCACCCCCGCGCCGCCTGTCCAGACTCCTGGCACAAGCTCCCGGGTCTGAGGCGACCGCGCCGCCACAGCGGCGAATGTGGGGGTGGGGGGGGGTGGGCCTCTGGCTCTCCAGCGCCAGAGGCAGCTCTGAGATAGACATCTGGCGAAATAAAAGAGCACTGTGCTATAATCCCGCAGCAATTAGCATTGCAAACGATACTCGCCACAGTAAAACGTGGCATGTTGCCGGGCACTGGGTATAACACGGGCGGGGGCAGGGCATGTGGTTCTCAGCCTACCACCTACCAACGTACCACCTCCCTCTCCCGTGACTCAAACCTCATCCCAACCAAACCACCCACCGGCTGTCCAGCCCCAAAGACCCCCCCAGTAGTAACAGTGACCTGTCTCTGAACTCACCAAAAATGAGTTCATGCTCCTTTTTATAGGGTTTGAGCAGGGGAGCCCATCTGTTTGTGCAGATTTGGTAGTGACCTACTTTGGGGACGCGGTCACAGCCGAGATGACACGCGACAGGGTGATGCGTAATGTTCCCGGCTATCAGTCTGCATCTCGCCTGTGGAATGAGGAGGTACGAGCAGGTGTTCAGAGAGCAGGCGAGCGCCTAGAGGGAGGCAGACGCCTGTCCGGGCTGGGCGGCTCGAGACGGCAGCCAGTCAGCGCTCGGGGAAGGGTCTTTGCGGTGCACAAGCTGGGCACACACCTGGATGCTTCACCATAGCCTGCGGTTAGCGACTGCGGTTAGCAGCGACTGCGGCGGTCGCTCGGTGTCATTGTGTCGGTTCAGTCATACCAGCTCAGGGTAGGTTAAGTGCTCTCATTAAGCCTCATCAAGTCTACTTGGTGCCGCTGTGAGATGCTTCTCGCTGTGTTCCTGTGAAGTGCAGTGAGAATGGAAGTAAATTTTGTCACTCGTTCTCTTGCCTGCCTTTCTTTTTTGAGCGCAGTCAGATCAGGTCTCTTTTCCATGAGCATTCATATGCAGATATGTGTAAATTGAGGAGGCAGTCAGACAATCTAGTGTTCTCTGTCTCTGCCCTTAGCTTTGAGCAGGAAATTCAGGCATGCTAATGTTTATCAGCCTCTGTTTTTCACATAAATGGGACTTTGGTTGTTAATGAAATGAATGAAAACACATAATGAGTGCTTCAGTTTTTGTTGAAGGCCAAGGTCAAAGCACCATAGTTAGGTTGAATGCCCCCTGCAGTTATAATAATGGTATTTACCTCAACCTGGCCCACAGTAATGATTAATGTATATACAGTAAGGGGTGTTCTGTTGACTCTAATCACGTCAAGCTTTCAGTATTTTACATGGTCCTTTTTAATATTGCCAATAACACTGAATTCATTTTACCATTTCGTAAATCAGGGCAAGTCTCAGAACTGTGCCAGAACCGTTTTTATGAGTACACAGAAAACATGTTCTCAGCCCACCGGTACACTGAAATGCACAGAGTTACCTGGGTCATGCTGCTTAAACAGGTGAGGGACAGCTGAGAATAAACAGTGTAAGCACAGTAAAGGAAAACACCCCAGGAAACCGGGGAGATAGGAGCGGGAAACGGCGAATATTGTCTTAAGTGTTTCGTGGCTCGGAGACAGCTGAAATGTGGGCCACGGTTCTGATGTTGGCAGCGAGTTTCTCTCCATCTCCGAGGACCCATCAAAGAGAGGAGTATCTGTTCGGTCTGCTTAAACAGTGACAGCTTAATGCGTGCCTCAAGATGGCTGCCAGAAAACAGATTCTTACCGTTCAAACAGCAATGCCAAAAGAATCCTGTTGTCAATGATCAAATGAAGACATGATTGGCACAGGGGCCTGATGGGTACGCAGCGTGGCCTTACTCTGTGATTGGTTCAGATTAATTGCTTAATAGAAATAAATAAGTAAAACGGGACTCCTGAATGCTTTGAATCAGATCCCCGCATTCTTTGTTTGTTCCTAGCGCTGTTTGGCTCTGAATAATTCATCACGCGTCTCAGTTCAGACCGGCAGCATTCCGGGACGACCGTTTAACAGGCAGGGCTGCGGGTCCCGTGCCGGTGCCTGAATCCCGAAATGAAAGACCCCCCCGAAACGACGGCACCTGTCACTGAAACCTGCCTGAGCCTGGCCGTCGTCCCGTCCCCTGCCACCGATCGAACGCACCTCCTGAATATTCATGACCGTGATGTCACCCCTCTGCTCTCGGACTGGAGGTGAGACAGAGGCGCATGGCTGTATCTGTATCGTGTCTGTAGGGTGGCAGTCAGGTCAGGGGTGTGTTTGAGGAGGTCTATGTTTTGGTTTGCAGTATGTCGTATGCTGTATGAAATGGTGCAGATTTTAGATTCAGGTCAAAGTGTTAGAAGGTCATTACATTACATTGTCATTTGGCAGATGCTCCCTCATGCCTTATCCAGGGCAACTTACAAAGGTTACAGTTTTACATGGTATCCATTTAAATACAGCTGGATATTTACTGAGGCAACTTGAGGTTAAATGCCTTGCCTAATGGTGCCCCAGCAGGGAATCGAACCAGCAACCTTTTGGTTACAAAGCCTTGCTCCTTACCACTATGCTACACTGCCGCGCCCTCAGAAATCATTATGTTAATATGAAGCCTGGATTATATTAAGGCTCAGTGTGGTGAAGCCATCTCAGGCAACTGAGAAAAGGGCCTTAAAAAATGGGTGTTAAGACCGCTGCACTAAGAGCGGATGGAGCACAATGGAGTGGCGTTCTGGCTCGTCTTCAAGGGGTATTGTGTTCCAAAGTGTGAATTTCGTCTGTTTGCACCTTCCACTTGGACGCACGCCTTTTTTAAACACAGTAAGAGGATGTTCCCCCAGCTGACACTCAGTCCGGCTCGGCTGGTTTCTCCGGTTCCGCCGCGGTGAGTTATACAGATGCAGGAGCAGAACGGGTCTGAATTCAGAAGGCGTATGAAGTTCACGGTCGATTGTGATCGAATTCTCCTCATGCTTTTCCCCTGCTGTCTGTTTTGCACTGTTTAAACCAGTCCCGCTTTCTTGGTACATACCTCAACGAGTCAAGATTAGCGGTCTTTCACTCAAGAGCAAACTGATCACGTCGCTGCTCTTATTATCTCATGGGGTTAGTTATTAGGAGTCGTTTCTTAGTTAAACAACACTGATCTGGAGCTGTCCAGTGTATTGTCTTTTTCATAATCAGCAGCTGTGACCTCCGCTTAGCTGACAGGGATCAGAAGATACATCATACAAAAAAAGGAATTTGCTTGCAGCGGTTGTGCTTTCCTCTTTCAGTTTGGGTTCAGGTTTCAGATGTCAGATTTCATGCTATTGTCCTTCCTAAAAGAAGGCTCACTCCACAGCTCAATAACAAGGCAAAATATGGGCACAGAAACGGTGACTGACAAAACATCCAGCTCTCACAGAGAGCGTATGGACATATGCGACCGAGGGCCCGGTATTGTGAGTGCGTGTTTAGGGGGTGGATGTTCCCAGCGGTTTGAAAATGACATTTTTGTTGTACATCATGTACAAGCCTTCAACCCAACTGTAATTCCTCAAAGCGTGTAGGAGCGTATTGTGTACAGTGTAGGGTGCGGTGACCTAGCTGCGTAGCTCAAGAAGACACCGAAGAGGGGGACAGAGGCCACACCAGGTGACATCACGGGTTAATTAAGGGCGGGATTTGCCACTGCTCAGGGTTGGGTCACTGAATGCTGTTCGACTGCCACGGTGCACCAGACCTGTCTGAGATCGAGGGTTAGACTGCAGGCAATTGCAAGGCTATCTGGAGATTTTTACTTGTTTTTTAAATTTTGATTTTAATTGTTATTCTGAATAGATTCAGTAGTAAGATATGAGGATGCAGTCATATTTCACCATTCCAGGCGTTAACATAAACTGGCTAGTGACAGTTTGTTGGATAACTCCATTACATCACATTACGTAATTATACATAGGCTATACATAATTTAGTAGATGCTGTTTTCTAGAGCAACTTACATAGGTTACAGTTTTACATATTACCCATTTATACAGCTGGGTATTTACTGAAGCAGTTGTGGGTAACCTTGCTCAAGGGTACAGCAGCAGCGGACCAGTGGGGAATCAAACCGGCAGCCTTCTGGTTACGAGCCCTGCTCCTTACCGCCAGACCACTATGCTGCCTATGCTCCATATTTTATCTGAAACAGGAAAGCTGCAGCTGAATTGCTCCGCTTAGGCAGCTTTGGCCAGAGCTTTGACTGCACCACCGGCAGAGCCAGTGTTGTAAATAGGCTGTTTAGAAGCGATGCTTCAGCAGGGCTGTAATTCAGAGGCCTTCCCTTGTCGAGCTCTGTCAGCTGCAGCGGGGGGGAGTGTTGCTTCCAGAAAGAGCCAAGCAGAGCTGCTTATTAGCTAGTTCCGTCCGCACGTCGCGGTGTTAATGATTCCGAATGGGAACCCCCCATCCCCGGACCACCGTAATAAACACCCACATCCCGCCGAGAGCCCGCGCATTATGATTGACGGCCGCCGCCGGAGCCGAGGAGCGCGGCGGGCAGTTGCCAGCGGTAACAGATGTCGGTTGCCAGGGCACCGGGTGAGTGGCAGCTCCTCCTCGGAATGGCGTTAGCGGCGTGTGTAGCGGGTCCGGGGCTGAGCTCGCTGCAGCTGGCCGCCTCTGATTGATCATTAACCCCCGTTTATGCGGTCAGGAGTCACGCCTCATTTCAACTGCAAGAGAGCTTACAGCACACATTCAATCTTTTTCTTTCTTTCTGTACTCCTCCCTGTCGGGCGGGCCTTGGCACTTGGTTTAAATAGGTCGAAGCGCACTGAGTTTACAATTGATCAGCGTATGTGTAAAGTCAGCATTTATCTATCTATATGTATATGCATATGTATATGTATACAGAGAGAGAAAGAAATAAAGAGGGAGAGAGAAAGAGGGGGAAAGAGAGGGAGAGAGACAAGGAGGGAGGGAGAGAGAGGGACAGAGGGAAGGAGGGATGGGGAGGGATAGGAGGGAGGGAGCGGAAGGGAGGGAGGGAGGGAGAGGGAGCGGAAGGGAGAGACGGAGTGAGATGGAGAGAGGAAGAGAGAGAGCGAGACAGAGATCCTTGCGCGCAGCGTTCCTCTCAGCCGGGGGGGGGGGGGGGGTGCTGGAGGCGTCTCTGCAGATGCCGGGCAGAGCTCCACGCCTCTTGGCTGCGGGCTCACTGCGGCACAGCTTGCTCTGAATGGCCGTTTGATCGCGGCCTCCGCCTCTTTCCCCCCCATGGCCCCACAGAGACAGCCTCCCCCCCCCCCCCCCCCCCCCGCGTCCCGCCGGTGCGGCTCAGGTGCTCGTCCCCACTGTGAGATCACGCTGTCCCCCTTTGCTGGTCCCCGACGCCCCTCTACACACACATCAGTGTTACACCCGCATCACCATTACACACGCTTCACTGTTACACATTCATCACCATTACACACGCATCACTGTTACACATGCATCACCATTACACCCGCATCACCGTTACACACACATCACTGTTACACATACACATCACTGTTACACACGCATCACTGTTACACACACATCACCATTACACATGCATCACTGTTACACACACATCACTGTTACACATGCATCACCATTACACATGCATCACCGTTACACACACATCACTGTTACACATACACATCACTGTTACACACGCATCACTGTTACACACACATCACCATTACACATGCATCACTGTTACACACGCATCACTGTTACACACACATCATTGTTACACATACACATCACTGTTACACACGCATCACTGTTACACACGCATCACTGTTACACACGCATCGCCGTTACACGCATCACTGTTACACACGCATCGCCGTTACACGCATCACCGTTACACATGCATCACCGTTATACACGCATCACTGTTACACACGCATCACACTTATGGTGTCCTTTTTTCACACTTTCAGGTCTCTGTCTTCGTCTCTCCTCCAGGTGTAGATGTGTTGTCATGGCCTTTAAGTGCTTTTTTTGTTTATTTATTTCACTTGAGTTCCATGACTCTGCTGAGGGTTTTTGTGTTTCGCTGTGGAATTACCTTCTTGGCACAGAAAGGGTAGTTGTTTGTTACATTGTTTCTGACCTACACAATAATTGGTACCATGTGTTTGCAGGCAAAGCCTGCTCCCGCTGAATTGAACTGTATCACAAAGGTGTAAATGTAGGTCAGGAACCGCCTGGCACTTTGGTATTTTATACTTCAGTTGAATATGTAGAAATGCTGAGCGCTCATCTGTGGACTTGGACTTTGATCTGTGGTCATACACTGAAGTGGATTTTGCAATGCAAAGTGGGTAGTGTAGTTTCCTAATGGAAGGGAGTACTGAATGGCTTAATCCAGAACCACCCCCTAACCCCTTCCACTTGGCCCTTCCTGACTCCTCGGAGGTGTGAAAGGACGGAATTGGTGTAGGTGTGGAGAGTTGCAGTACAATGCCGGAGATATAATACAGGAGACTCAGTCGTGTAGGATACTTTCTATAAGTTACCATGAATGTGGAAATGCACGAACACTGAACGTTACCAACGGTAAAGATTTGAAAAACTAAGGGGGGGGGGTGTTCTTGAAACAAGCCAACTACATTTTCAGTGTAAACATGATGTGTTAGATGATAAACAAGTGATTGATATGTATATTTATGCAATAATAGACAGAAGAGAGCTGGGGTTAGCTTCCTGCAGCCCAGTAAGAGAGAGTTCTGCCTGGTGCAAATATTCTGAATGAATGTGACTCTCAGATTCACAAATGGTGAGGGTCTTTCAGCCTGCGCTGGGGTCAGTCAGGAGGAGCAACAATGGTAGGAGCCAAAATTCACAAAGGTGAAGGGATGAGTGATGTTAGGCTGGCCCTCAGGACAGACAGGCTTCCACTCTGCTCCTGTGAGTAGTCGCTGCACCTCCTCGCCCCTTGATTGGCACCCCCATATGATTCCTCCCTGCACCCGACCCCCCCCCCCCCCTCCCTCCACCTCCACCAGATCTGCTGGTATCCAGCAGCTGCAGAAGCAGCAAGTGTGGAAAAAGTGGTTAAAAAATAATAACCTGCTGCCACAGCTGATGAGTGAATTAAACATGCAGAGACGAACTCAGGGAAAAAGCACACAGCTGCTCTGGGCTTTCCTCTGAGGACCGGGAAGTGCTCTTTACAGTGCAGGGCACCAGCAATACAGCATTTGCACACTGTCATGGAGTGGTACGGGTTAAGTGATATGTGTGTGTATAAAATATATATAGAGTGCTCTCTAGATTTATAATAGGCACAAAAAACATGACATAACAGAAAAGATGTAGTCACCATAGAAAAGATGTATTCATTTCTCTGCTTAAAAATATTTAAAAATTTTATACCTTCATCCTTATAGCATTTTACAGAGCAGAAGCAGTGTGTTTGTGTGTGTGCGTGCACGTGTGTGCGTGTGTGTGTGTGTGTGTGTGTGTGTGTGTGCGTGCACGTGTGTGTGTGCGTGTGTGTGTGTGTGTGTGTGTGTGTGTGTGTATGTGTGTGTCTGTTTGGGACAGTTGGAGACACAGAGCTGACGCGTGTGGATCAGTTCTTCCTAACGCATGTCAGAAAGTCATCTTTAGCTGTCACTCCTCTCTCTACTCTTCAGACAGATAGTTTTCCCTCTGTGAGATCCTTCAGGAAGCTGGAGCCCAGCAAAGACACGGATACTGACAGAAATATGAACACAGGAATACAAAGAGAAAAGCCCTCTATTCCACAGGGAAGAATTTCAGCTTTGGGCTTGGTGAGCCAGATGTATCTGGACTGGTTTTTAAGTGCGTTTAGGGCAGGGCGGCCCGGTTAGTCTCTCTGTGGGAAAGCTTCAGGTGAGAGGCTGAGAGGATGACCCTGCCTTCTGCTTCTCCACCTAATAAAACTCGTATTGTTGTGCTGGAAAACCTGTTCTGCTACCCATCCCTACGCGGGGGTGACACTGACAGCCCCGAAAGCTGACACCACCCCGCCGGCCGCGACCGACACTCCCTCCGCCAACACCCTGCGAATGCACCGCTATGGCCCGCGGGGCACACCCATCCCAAGGGGTGTGTTTAAAATGAGGGAAACCGGGTGCCCCCGTGGTGCCCTCTCACGGTCTCTGCGGAGAAACACACCCGTTTCAGCGCCGGGTACCGCAGGTAGAATCGCCCTGACAGCTGTGTCTGTGGAAGGGCGGGCCATCCTCAGCGACCCGGACGCCACAGGCACTCTTTCAGATGAGAGGGACTGGGAAAGTCCGGCCAAATTCAATAGCACAGACTGACCCGGGATCAGTTACTGCTATAGACACTGTGTTTGTAGCTCCAGTCAGTTCATCTGTAGTCTGTCTCCAGCGCGCCGGCTGAGTGGATACAGAAAGGCTGCAGTAACCCCACAGAGGCAGTATCCTCCCACTTAGACACGGTCCAGGTGTTGATAAGGACACATGGCCCAAACATCCCCTGTCCTGAGGGGTAAATGGCTGTTTCCCTCGCTCACGACCCACACCTGCCCCGGACTCCGGCCCCTGCACCGCGATCGGGGCTCTGAAGGGCCGCGCCGCCCGTGAAACCGAGCGCTCCAGCGGACGTCAGAGATGGCGCGCCTCTCTGCGCTTTGCTAAATTATGCAGCGTGCAGCTTCGGCTCCCATAATGCGGCCGGATAATGCAGGGTGTCTGTCTGACCCCGAGTCGCCCCTGCAGAACGACCCAACCTGCACGTCTGGGAGAGCCTCCCGCCTGCTGCGCGTCTCCGGCCTCCCGCCTGCTGCACGTCTCCGGCTCTGAGGCTCTGAGGCTCTGAGGCGAAGCTTTCACATGAAAGCCTTTTCTCTGATGAGCTGTGGGATGCCAGAGTGAAGTGCCGGCTGTCTCCCGGGTTAGAGTCCAGTGTGCGCAAGCTCCACTTCCCAGGGCTCTGTGCAACACATTTCCCAGCATCCGTTGCAGTTGTCTCCTTTTTTCTCCTTTCCCTCTGACGGTACGCAGGTCTTTGCTGGGCTGTGTGTGCGCTTTCCTCGTCCATCTGCTCATCCTGCAACACACAGCGCCCTGGAGAATGTCGCAGAGAGAGAGAGCTGTCTGTGTGAAGGGAGAGAAGAGTGACAGGCGTCTGGGTTTCTGATGATGGGTTTTTGACATGCGTTGGGAAGATCTGATCCGTGCCTGTCAGCTTTGTGCCTTTGGGTACTTATCCACACACACACACACACACAAATACCCACATACACATATGTACGTACACACCAACAAACACACGAACACATTTACATGAAAACGTACCTGTTTGGACTTCCTGATGGTAGTGTGTGGTTGCTGTGTTGTTGCTAGGCTGTGTTGTCAGGACGGCAGATTGGAGAGGAGTGACAGGTCTGTCCTGTGCTCTAATGACAGGTGACTGGCAGCTCTCACAGATGTCTGTTTGTTAGTGTGGTCATGACGATGCCTGCAGACATGCTCGAGCTGACCACCCTTTCCAGGATCTGTAGTTTCATTAACAGCAGCTTTAGAATTTGGAGCTGGAAGAGCACTTCCCGGTCCTCAGAGGAAAGCTCAGAGCAGCTGTGTGCTTTTTCCCTGAGTTCGTCTCTGCATGTTTAATTCACTCATCAGCTGTGGCAGCAGGTTATTATTTTTTAACCACTTTTTCACACATTTCTGCAGCTGCTGGATACCAGCAGATCTGGTGGAGGGGAGGAGCCGGGGTGAAGGGGGGATGCAGGGTGGGGATGGGGGGCACAGTGGCAGGGAGTGGGGGGGTCGGCAGGGATAGGGGAGCAGGGAGGAGCCGCTCTGGATCACACCCACAGCCTCGCACCTTCCAGTGAGGGAGAGACCCTCTAACCCTCCCAGCCAGAGCACTGAGGCCCTCTAACCCACCAGCCAGAGCACTGAGGCCCTCTAACCCACCAGCCAGAGCGCTGAGGCCCTCTAACCCACCAGCCAGAGCGCTGAGGCCCTCTAACCCACCAGCCAGAGCACTGAGGCCCTCTAACCCACCAGCCAGAGCACTGAGGCCCTCTAACCCACCAGCCAGAGCGCTGAGGCCCTCTAACCCACCAGCCAGAGCGCTGAGGCCCTCTAACCCACCAGCCAGAGCGCTGAGGCCCTCTAACCCACCAGCCAGAGCACTGAGGCCCTCTAACCCACCAGCCAGAGCACTGAGGCCCTCTAACCCACCAGCCAGAGCACTGAGGCCCTCTAACCCACCAGCCAGAGCGCTGAGGCCCTGTACCCCTCCCCGCCAGAGCGCTGAGGCCCTCTAACTCACCAGCCAGAGCGCTGAGGCCCTGTACCCCTCCCCGCCAGAGCACTGAGGCCCTCTAACCCACCAGCCAGAGCACTGAGGCCCTGTACCCCTCCCCGCCAGAGCGCTGAGGCCCTCTACCCCTCCCCGCCAGAGCGCTGAGGCCCTGTACCCCTCCCCGCCAGAGCACTGAGGCCCTGTACCCCTCCCCGCCAGAGCACTGAGGCCCTCTAACCCACCAGCCAGAGCACTGAGGCCCTGTACCCCTCCCTGCCAGAGCGCTGAGGCCCTGTACCCCTCCCTGCCAGAGCGCTGAGGCCCTGTACCCCTCCCTGCCAGAGCGCTGAGGCCCTCCACAGCTCCAGAGCTGGCAGGTGGAGACAAACACAGAGCCGTAGTGACAGCTTCTCTGCCGCTCACAGCTGGAGAGTGAAAGTGACTCCGCGCCGAGGGCCAGTTTGAGTATTCATGCGCGTTTTGCATATCCGCAGACAGCCTGCGGTTCAGCGTGGCGTCGTGTGAAAGTGCGCCCCTCGGGGGTGCGGCCGCTCGCCCCTGACAGAGCGGCATCGGATTAGCCGCGAGGCTTCGGTGGGTTCGGATTTTCTCAATGGTCGTATCCCTCACTGTAAACCCCTGATTTTCTGCGCCGATTTGAGGTTACAGTAGGACAGAGGACAGGAGAGAAGGCTTTTCAGGGGCACGGATGAGGGGAAAGTGATCTTCCTGTGCTTGCTGTAGCATTGTAAAGAAGGGGGGCGCTGTGGCAAGTGTCAGTGGGCAGAACCGCCCCCCCCCCCCCCCCCCCCCGTTTCCCCTTACCCCGAGCAAACAATGAGAGGGCCCCCCCTCTGGTGGCTGGTCGGCAGTATCGTTGAAACGCTGGGGGAAACATGCTCACTATCTGAGCAGTGACACCCCCCCCCCCCCCCCCCCCCCCCCCCCCCCCCCACTCCCTGTGCCCCTCACCGCAGAGCCGGATGCTACTTCCTGCACCGGCAGGAAGTGAGGCAGCACAATGGGAAGCGATGAAAGCAGACTGTGTGAGAGGGGGAGATAAGGCCGCCACCCCCGCCGCCGCTCTCCCCTGCCCTCCCCGGGTGCGGGTCACGGCCGTGGAAGCCTGCGTGTGTCCGCGTATGCGTGGCAGTGTGTCAGCTCGTTCTCTTTCTCGGTGGGGTCCGTTGGCTGTTGTGGTTTGTGTCGTTTTTTTTGTTTGTTTCTCTGTTGTGTTTTATTTGCCTTTTCTGTCATTTTTTTTCTTTCTTTTTCCTTTGTTTTTTCCCCTCACTTTGTATGGTAATTATGTGTTTGTGTTGCTAAGCGCTTTTCCTACAGCGTTGTAATTATATTTATCTTGTCCTTGCTGGGTCCCTCAAAAGGAGATCCCTCGTCCCAAGCGCTTTTATCCTGTTAATAAAGTTTATAAATAAAACAAGTGTGCGGCTCGGATCGCTACGCTGTGTGGATCTACGCTGTGTGCCTGTGAGGTACTGATCGCTACGCTGTGTGGATCTACGCTGGGTGTGCGTAAGGTACTGATCGCTACGCTGGGTGGATCTACGCTGTGTGCCTGTGAGGTACTGATCGCTACGCTGTGTGGATCTACGCTGGGTGTGCGTAAGGTACTGATCGCTACGCTGGGTGGATCTACGCTGTGTGCCTGTGAGGTACTGATCGCTACGCTGTGTGGATCTACGCTGGGTGTGTGTAAGGTACTGATCGCTACGCTGTGTGGATCTACGCTGGGTGTGCGTAAGGTACTGATCGCTACGCTGGGTGGATCTACGCTGTGTGCCTGTGAGGTACTGATCGCTACGCTGTGTGGATCTACGCTGGGTGTGTGTAAGGTACTGATCGCTACGCTGTGTGGATCTACGCTGGGTGTGTGTAAGGTACTGATCGCTACGCTGTGTGGATCTACGCTGGGTGTGTGTGAGGTACTGATCGCTACGCTGTGTGGATCTACGCTGGGTGTGTGTAAGGTACTGATCGCTACGCTGTGTGGATCTACGCTGGGTGTGTGTAAGGTACTGATCGCTACGCTGTGTGGATCTATGCTGGGTGTGTGTAAGGTACTGATCGCTACACTGTGTGGATCTACGCTGGGTGTGTGTAAGGTACTGATCGCTACGCTGTGTGGATCTACGCTGGGAGTGTGTGCAGCACTGATCGAATGTAGATGGCAGCATGTATAAGGCTCTGATCACTCCACTGTGGGTCGAGGTTAGGTGTGTGTGTATGTGTGTGTGTCTGTGCGTCTGTGTCTGTGTGTTTGTGCCTGTGTGTCTGTGCGTGTGACTCTGATCGCTAGGCTGTGTGTTCAGTCAGGTTGATACCACGGTCGCACCGGCCGGCAGGAGCACAGGCACTCTCGACTGATACCATCACAGGAGCCAGAGAAGCGATGCTGGTTTAATGAAGTGCCGAACCCTCTGGGACGGAGCGGGAGTCTGCAATTCCAGCCCCTCGGTCAGATCCGCTGAGATACAGAGCTAACTGCAGCCACTCCCACTGAGATACAGCGCTGACTGCAGCCGCTCCCACTGAGATACAGCGCTGACTGCAGCCGCTCCCACTGAGATACAGCGCTGACTGCAGCCGCTCCCACTGAGATACAGCACTGACTGCAGCCGCTCCCACTGAGATACAGCACTGACTGCAGCCGCTCCCACTGAGATACAGCACTGACTGCAGCCACTCCCACTGAGATACAGCACTGACTGTAGCCGCTCCCACTGAGATACAGCACTGACTGCAGCCGCCCGACCCCCGCGCTCAGCTAACATCTCGGACCTGTTAAAGCAGCACACATTAAAGCCAATGTTTGGTCACAGTCGCGGGCTTGAAAGGCCATTATGTACTTACTGCGACAGCGGGTCGCCAGAGAGTCTCGGTCTGTTTTCCCGGCGAGACTGCCGCCCTGGAGAGCCGACGGTGCCGGGGTCATGCGTGGCGCTGCCAAAAAAACACCCGCTCGAGAAGTCCCTCCATTTACCCCCTCACAAGCCGTGCGCTCAGAAGTAAGGTTTCTGCACCTGTCGCCGTGCCAGTGAGTGTAAAATTAATTTCACTTTTGGTTGTGGCTGCTAAATCCACTCTTATCAAGAGAGGGATTAGTGGCTTAAGGGAGCTATTAAACTTTGTGTGAAGGAGACGTTGCGATGTGCTTGATCCGAGTGGAGTCGGAGTGTTAACAGGGAGTTTATGTCCCCCATTCGGCGCTGGTTTCTTCTCTCATGCTGTTGCTGTTGTTCGATTGGCATAAAGCCTGACTGAATTGTGGCATTGTTTTGAAGACCCTCCTTGTACAAACTGCCAGACCTGCATTTACCTCTCGCAGTAAAGCCGTTTAGTCACACAGGGCGGTTGTCGTTGTCATTGTTACAGTGTGTTTTTGTCCAGGGCCCGGTTGACACGGTGGCCGCCGCAGATGGATGGTGGTAACCGGTTGGACACAGTGCGGGCTGTTCATCCGGGTTTCTGTCCCAATCACCACGCGCGGGAGGTGGTTTTTGTGCCTGTATGTGTCCGACTGGCATCCTGTTAACTGACCTCCAGTAGTACGGTGTTCCACACTGGCCCTAACGCCGCTGTGGGTGTGCATATTGATGTGTACCTTCTTCAACACCTGTGTTGTAAAGCGATATTGAGGCATAAAGGGAGGAGCTACCATGTCCTGTCAATCAGAGACCAATATGAACCAATCCAAAGGCATGACAGTCGGTCCTTGGAACATGATTGGTTGATCATGATTGCTTCAGCCTCTCTCTCCTATTAGGGTGAATGCCTATAATGCGTGCTGGCTGTCCACACATTCCCACCTATAGCTGCATGCACTCATGTTGTTGTTTTGTTGCAAATGCCAGGCCTTCTGAAGATGTCAGGAGGCCATTGCATTGGGTAATGGCTTATATCGCTCCTGATTTAATATCCAGACTCAGACAGCACTGAAATCAGATGAGTCTCAGAACAAAAGCCTTTTTCTTCTGATGCATCACATCTGCAGGCTCAGAATGGCTCTGATTCAGTCCCCTGATTCTTGGACTGGTTTAACCGCTGGCTCTGTCTGGTCTGTTGTGGTGTAAGCGGAGAGGAAAATATTGCAGCCAGAACAGATATCAAATCCATGTCATTTCCAGTACTCCTCTCCCACTGTTAGTGTAATCAGCCAAGCACTGCCGCCTGGACCGGATCCAAACGCCGCTGTTGTCCCAACAAATCCGAATGTGGTGTTTTTTTGAGAATGGAGAATTGGGGAATTTGGGGGCTTTGTGACAGACGGCGGGGGGCTAATCAGATAATTAACACATTGCAGACAAACAGCAGAGCCGGAGAGGATGCGCACCAAACCACTGGTCTCAGATCAGCGGCCGGCCACAGCAGAACCTGCGAAGGCATGTTCAGCCCGGCCTGCCATTGGCTGAACTGGCAGCGAAAAAGCAAACGTAAATAAAAATTTAACTTTAAAATGGTGATTGCTCCGCCTCTCCAAAAAATGGCAGTGGGAGCCAAATGCGGCCGAGGAGCCCGACAGACCCTGGTAGGATTTTTGATGAAGCGTGTCTCAGAATCCCGTCCCATCATACCTCAGATGAGCCCCCATCTCTGAACCCGGCGGCTCCAGCTGCCAGCCACCGCTAAACTGCCATTAAACCTCGCTGATTAGAACTCCCGCCCCTCCTACAAGATGCAGCATTGCGCAACGTGGCCTGTGACCAGGAGACACAAGGGAGCGTGTCCCAGATTTGGGTGGTGGAGATGGTGCACTGTGTACCCCTGATGGGAACGGGCCCATAAACCTGCCACCTCATAGCTCCACCCTCTACCCCTCCATCCCCCGCCCTGCCCCCACTCCATCATCCACCCCCCCCCCAGAGGAGACTTTAACCGTTTGGGCAGAAACAATATGCTCCTATACATCCAGCTTAAGGACAGTTTTATGACATTTTCAAACAGCAGTGGTTAGTACGCTTGTGTGTCTGCCCCATGTTGCTATGGAACACCAGTGGCACGCTTCCAGTGCCTTTTTGATGTGTGCTTTTAATTATTGTTAGCTATCAGCGTTTAATTCTGTATCTCAAGTGGTCTTTATTTCAGATCAGGTCTTTACAGGGTCATAATTGCTGAATGTGTCTGAAACCATCAACATAACGGTGTACATTACAGACATGAAAACGAATCACTAAGTGTCAGTACAGTAACAGTGATGTCTGCGTTCAGTAACAGGAGGAGAAACCTCACGGCTTTGTTGTCGTCTTTGTCGCTGGTGGTCTGCAGCAGCTACCAGATGCAGACTGTAAGATTTTTTTCTCTGCAGCCCAAAGGGTTGCTTTTGGTTCTGCCTCTCAGGCTTTCAGACTCTCGGTCTCTCCATGCATTAACGCTCTCCCTCCCTCTCTCTCTCTCTCTCTCTCTCTCTCTCTCTTCCAGATATCATCGACAAGAGCGAACTGAAGGCATTCTTTGAGACCAACTGCTCTCAGATCTATTTTATCTTCTATGAAAATTTCATTACACTGGAAAGCAACTTAAAACAAAAAGGTAAGATGTGCGCGGACGTGGTAGAAAAGCAGATGTCCCATGCGCGTTTGGTTAGCTGTGCGTATGGCACAGGCCAACACATCTTGGTATGTTTGCCTGTGCAGGAATTGTTTCGCTAACTGCTAATAAACATGGATTTCACTTTAATTTTAACAGCTTTCATGCCAGCTGCATTTTCTCATGCCGTGTTTGCCGACTTGAGCGGGGTGATGGTTCTGTCATATAAACATTTTTAAATAATTAAAGTATTCATAAAATGAAACGCACAAGGCCGCTTATGGTTTTATGATGCTGCCAGTAATCATATGATTATGAATAACATTTAATTAGTATATATAATAGTAATAACCAATTTAGGGTGTTAATTGAGGTCATTGAGATCAGGCAATGTTGGGCAATTGAATAATAATTCATACATGGCACATTTAAGCGGAGGGTTACAAATTGGACTGTATTATCCTCTGAAGGTTTGAGGACAGATATACGGCTTGAAAAAAATGACACGTGCAAAAGTCACGGCCTCACTTATCACAGCTTTCCCGGGTGAGTTCATAGGTTCGATCGGGCAGGGCGATTCCACAGCCAGAGTCCTGCAGAATTCAGAGATGCCTTTCAGTCAGCTGCTCACTGTCACCTGGAGTGATCAGAGGGGCGGGGTCACTGTGCAGGAATGACTCTGATTGGCTAAACAGCGATGGGATCGGTGATTCTATAACCATGACCATGTAGAATGAGAAAAGCACAGGATATATTTAGAGATGTATTGAGGAAAAAAATGAAACTGTGATCAAAGACTGATAAAAGACATGGTTGTTTGAAATTCACGTGTGTCAGGGTTGATTTTGTCAAGGCAAGCTCATTCATCCGGAAAGCACACCAGACCTGTGTCTTTCAGAGCGGTCCCGAGTTAAAGCCAAGATTACAGGCGGCACGCTTTGCTGCTGCTGTAGGAATTGATTTGGTGCAGGATTTCTGTCTGAGAGTTTGAAATGCTGTGGGTGGAGGGAACTCTCTGGCCTGTGTCTTCAGAGAGCACTGATGCAATTGGTGCATGACATCCAGGGCTTATCTTAACTGCTGTCTGTCAGTTAAAGCGTGAGCCCTGTGATGCATGCTGGTGTGTGTGTGTGTGTGCGCGCATATATATGTGTGTATAGATGTGCATACATGAATGCATGTGTGCGTGTAGTTGTTAGTGTTTGCATATGTGTTTGTGTGTGTGCTTGCATGCGAATGCATGTATGTCTGCCTTTGTGGGTGTGTGTTACCATGTTTGTGCATGAGTGTGTGTGCATACACATGTTTGAGCCGGCATGTATGTGCCTGCATATAATGTGTGTGTACACATTTTGCTGTGTTATGAGTACATGCATGCGTGCGTGCATGCACATTTGCATGTGTATAAAGCTGAATGCGGACGTGCATGCGCTTGTGTGTGTGCGTGCTTTTGCATGCGTGTGTGTGCGTGTCTGTGTGCATATACCTGAGTGCTTGCCTGCGTGCGTGTTTGCGCATGCAGGCATGCTTGTGTGCATGTATGTCTGGTTGTGCATGCATGCTTGTGTGCATTTGTACCTGTGTGTAAAACGTGAATGCATACGCGTGCGTGTGTGTTTATGTGTTGTTGCGTGCGCGTGTGTGCGTGAGCATGCACCCGGGTGAATGTTTGCTTGCCGACGCGCTGTCCCACAGGCTCTGGAGTAATTAAAAGCGCTGTATTCCCTCCTCCCAAACGGAGGAGAGGATGACATAATTGAGCACCAGTCACACGCTGCAGGTGTAGCTCCTTCCTGCGTGTAACAATAGCGACCCTGTTTGTTCTTTACAAGGGAACACAGTTCCAGTACAGCACACATTCAGATGAAGGCAACCTGAAGGCACACAAAATACAGCAGACACGTCAAAAACGGAGCAATGCCTCGGAGAGTTTCAGAGGAACTGGAATTCCACTGATTTCACTGCTGTTTATGTATTTTTACTTACGTATTTCTATCCCCTGCATCAGTTAGGAATGTGTCCAGATTTTGTTTGGCTGTTAGTGTGTGGCTAAAGGCTATTTACAGAAGTGGAGTAGTATAGCAAACTAATGTTAGCCAGGTTTCTCACCATAGCTTGGCTGACTATCTTTCTATCAATTCATTATTAACTATTAACATCATATTTATGTCATGAACTACATTTAATAGCAATTAAGTGACAGGACACTTGGCCTCAATAAATCTCTTTCCTTTTTTTTTCAGTTTTCTAAGAATTATCAATATAGGCTGTTATGTGAAATTGTATTTTAATAAGAGGGCCCCGGTACTCACATAATATTTGTTAATAAATTCCAATAGCTGCACCATAAAGTAATAGTTCTTTTCTGTTCCATTTCATTATTATTCAGCATAATAATATTGTACATGTAAGTGTACCTATACAGCATATGATCACTTTGTCCATAAAGTTAGATCGACACAATGCTTAAATGCTCTGTAGTAGTGAGCTCTTTTATGAGTTTACCATAACTGTTACATATGATTCCTGCTGGTGATGTCGTCATTGGTTCCCCATGGACCAATGACGGACCAATTAATACTGGTGCTCCCTCGTATTTCGCTGTTTGTCCCTTGTGGTACTCTGAACACATTCAGTCCTGTAACCTCCTCAGGTTCTTATGCGATTCTTCTCTAGGACACTGACCAGGTCTTGTGTTCCGGGCTCAGGGTTTGTTTCTGTGGACAGCACTGATACATCGCCTCTCGTAAATCTCAGAGCGATTTGCAGATAGGGCGGGGTGGTTCCCCCCAGCCTCCCACCGGGGGCAGAATGTTCCTCTCTCACCAGCAGAGGTGCAGGGGGAGGGGGAAGATGAGGTGGGCTGGACTGAGAGTTTCGCCAGAGCGGCGGGGGACAGTGAGTGCCACGGGATTGTCCTCTGCTGAAAAAGCCCTGATTGTTTCACCCTTAAAGAGCTTGCTTTCTGATATACCACACCTTTGGCGTTTCCCCATCCGTGCAAGTGTGCGCAAAGGCATGCGTTATTCACATATAACTTTATTCATCTGGCGGGCACTCTCATCCGGAATGACTTGCAAAACATACCTTGGTGCAGCAAGCACAAAGTCAGAGCTGTTTTGTAGGGTGGCAAACAGTACGGATACGTTATGTGTCCATAGGGTTAGGCAAGTAGCTGTATAGATACATAATTATTACGGCTGCCGTCGTGGGAGACTCTACCAGACCCTCACATCATGGGCATGAGCTTAGTTCTGACCACACCTCCACAGGAGGACACTGACTGTGCTTCTCACTTCTTTTCCAGGGAACAAGTCTCAACGGGAGGAGCTGGACTCCATTCTCTTTATTTTTGAAGTAAGTACAGCGATGTCGAATGCGTGTGCACTCTCACTCTCCTCCCCGGTTTGGTCGGGCAGACAGAGAGATGTTTGCTCTGCTGTAGAGAGGAAGAGCAGAAGAGCGGTGGTGATGGTGTGTTTTCATTCACAGAGCAGACAGGGCTGTGTCCTCCATTATCAGCCACGGCCTGTTACATAAGCCAGAGATGCTCAGTGGCACGGAGGTTCATCCAGTCATTGATTTGCAGGAAGTGCATACTGTTATAGGGTGGCAGTGACCTGGGAGCTTAGGCAGTAGACTCACTCACTCACTCACTCACTCACTCATGCACTCACTTACTCACTCACTCACTCACTCGCTTGCTTGCACACACATACCCACATACACGCACACGCAAACACACACAGTGAAGTCATTTTACAAACTTCATGTGTTTCGCCATTGGGTGTTTCAGCAACAAGGGTAACTTTTCCTAATTTACTTTAGTAGTGGAGGGATGTTGGATGAACTGTACTAAAACAAGGTCAGTCTGTATTTTGTTTACCCAGCATTTCCATTTGACTTGTGATTGTGACCGCAGCTGTGTCTGAAAGAGACTTTTAGTGAATCTGGTGAAGAACTCCCATCTTGATTTGATTTTGAATGTCATTGCGTTTTTCCCATGTGTATGGGCGGTTATTGGGCTGAGCCATTGCTCTGTTATTTCCTGCCCATTAGTTCAATTCACATTAGAGACAAGCCAAGCAGGCCTGTGTCAAGCACACTGTCCGAAAACAGCGTCGGTGTCCCTGGTGTGTTCTCACGCAGCCAGCAGTTAACTGATCCTGGATCAGAACTGAAATGAAACTTCTTTTGCACATTCACAGTTGTTACGTCTGGTTTTCAGATGCCCTTTTGAGAGCATGCAATGTGTGCTCACGGTCCCAAAAAAACGAGGCACGGTCCTTGCTTTGTCACACAGATTTCGTCCTTGGTGTGCTTTTGACCTTTGGACTCTGACAGATTTCAGCGTGTGCTAATTTGAGCCTTTGGCTGCCATTGAAATGAATGAGAAATTTCCTGATGTCATTTATAGAGGACAAAGCTTGCTGTGCCTGGGTTGAATCTGGGCCAGCAGATTATTTCCTTATTTTCGCTGAAGCTTCACTGAGCGCTCTGTGGCCCTGCGGTTTCATTACAGTATAAAAATCCAAGCCTACTAATGAAACGTCCAGAGTTATTTAACTCAAGACTCAAAGTGAAACCCCCCGTATCGACAGTGACTGCATTTCCTTTGAATTCGAAATGAAGGTACATTTCAGTGCGCCTCCCTCTCAGTGACCGCCGGCACTTTAAGGAATGAAAACTTTGATTTCCACTCGCCTAAATATAGCCTGTGTAGCATAGAAAACTGAAAAAAGGGAGTAAAGGGCCCATCTTACATATTTATGGGATACTCTTTGAGAGAGACGGGAGGCGTTGCGAGTGTGTTAAGAGCAGTGCTGTTAGCCTCGGCCCCCTCCCTCCTCTCGCTCTCCCGGTGTCGGCGGTAGATAAGCCGCTATCGAGTGGTTTGTACAGCGGCGATACGCCCCTTTGATCCTCTCCCGCTCCGGCGTATTGGCGGCCCTCACAGAAGCGGGGCCGGCGTATGACTGCGCGCTGTTATTATTTCATTTGACTTTTTTTTTTCCCATAGCGCGGACCAGAGTCCACCGGGAAGCACGCAGTCAAATCCATTCAAATACGCACTGCCCTGCCCCTTATCTCCGCAGGGTGTAGTGCGTTATTGTGTGCGGAGACGCCGTATCCTCTGCTGGGGCTGTAGCACTGGCTCCTCCATTGAGACAGGGTGATAATGTCCCAGGGAGGGGAGGTTTTGGGAGTAATGCATGCTGGTCATTTGCATACGCGGTATGTGTTAGCTGCCAGGGGGGTGTGGAGTATGAGGAGCAGGGCTCGTAACCTGAGGGTTGTGAGGGTTCGATTCTCAAAGCTGCCTTGTCGTCGCACCCCTGAGCCAATAGCTTGGATTGTGTGTCAGTACGTATAGAAGGTGTGTGTAAATCTAACCCGTATAGGTCGCTGCAGAGAAAGGACGTCTGTGTAAGAGTAAGAAAGAAAGCAAGGAGGTGTGTTAATGCGGGGAGACGTCTTTATCTGAGTGGGGGGGGGCAGAGAGCCGTGCCCCGCCCCCCTTCGGTGCATGGTAATGTCTGCTCTGAGCTCTGTACTCAGGGGGTTTGTTTTGATGCGTGCGCACAGATTACAGTGTGACAGGGCGACCCCCTTCTTTGTGGGTCGTCGGGAGATCATCCTCTGGGCTGCTGTCGGATGGACTGGGGGGCGGGGGGGTTGGGGGGGGGGGTGTCTTTGTTCCCCGCTCTCTTTGTGTCTGCCGGGGAGCGTATAGGCGCCTCACACCTCCGCACACGCCGTCGCGGTCTGTGTGTGCTGCTGTGTGTGTGCGTGCATGTGTGTGTGCGTGCATGTGTGTGTGCGTGCATGTGTGTGTGCGTGCATGTGTGTGTGAGTGCATGTGTGTGTGAGTGTGCCTGTGTCTGTGTGCCTGTATCTGTGTCTGTGTGTTTACATATGTCGGTGTGAGTGTGCGAGTCTGTGTGTGTGTCTGTGTGTGTGTGAGTGTGTGTGTGTTTACATATGCCTGTGTGTGTATGTTGTTGTTGTGTATGCGTGTGTGTGTGTGTCTGTTTTCTTCTATAATATGTCTGCATGTGTGTGGTAGGGCTCTTTATGTTGGTGTTTTATGTGTGTTTTTTTTCCATATTTCTGTGTGTGTGCATCACAGAGGCAGTCTTTGTTCTTCTTTTGGCATCTCTGTTGGTTGAGGTGGTGAGTTGCCTGCCTACCAGTGCCTCCATTCAGCCAGATTTATGTTTTAATAGATGCTGTTTAAAAAGAGAGGGAAAAACGGGTTTCAGATAAGAAAAACGGAATCTCTCTCACTTTTGTTCCTCTTTTTCTTTCTCAGTCCCGTAAAGCATTTTGCCTGGGCTGTCTGGCTCCTCTTTACAGGTGACCTTTGCTGTCTTTTTAAGGTTTACAGAAACAGTGTTTTGCGCTCGTCCTGAATAGCACCGTTATAAGGTTAGACAGAAGCATCAGGAATTTCACTGCAGCAGACTGCCTCTCGCCCCGCACTGCTGGTCCTGTCAAGGTTACAGGTGAATACCTGGAGATGATGGACAAACTTCACAGCGGGATTAAGATAGGCAGGCGGGCTCGTCTTGTTCCTTTCTGTGTGAACTGTCTGGTTAAATGGCCTCGTGCCACTGTAAGGCTGCAGATTTAATCGCCCGCCGAGTGGGGGTACAGACAGGTGCAGCCAGGCTGTGGTGCTCCTCGGAATACACCAATGAGTCTTTACACCGAATGCACCCTGAATCCTGCACAGAATTCATGCGTAGAATACTCAGATGTGTCCCTTTATAGAATTCCTGTGTAGAATACACCGATGAATCCCTGTACAGGAAACACCCTGGAGGAGTCCCTGTATAGAACGACTGGCATTCTTTACCTCAGGAGGAAATGTTATTCTCCGCTATGATCCAATTTAGATTTTTCCCCCTCTTTGATGTGGAGCAGTCCTGTCTTTCCCTCCTCTCTGCCGAGGGAAGTCCTGCTTCTGGCAGCCGTGTTTTCCTCAGTAACCCTCCGGCCTGACGCTGCTCCCCGAGGTGGGAATAAACCCCGCTGGAAACATCGCTGAGTTTCGCCTCAAAAGCCTCCCGTTCCGGTCACGTGACCCTTGTTTTCTGCTTCTGAGGAGCCGGTGGAAGAGCGCGCGGGAGGCTAGCAGCGCTAAATGGAAATCTCTGCGTGTGAGCATTGCTGTTGCCCTGACGAGTAGCATAACGCACTGATTACCTGTTAGCATCGACGGTGTTAGCAGCAAAGGGGTTTACTCAGCCAGTCAGTAAACAGTGCATCCTTACCGCCCTTCTGGGGGGATTTATGACCTTATAGGCAATTATACCCATACAGCTGTTACTGTACAGAATCTTAACCACCGAGATAAGCCATCCCTAAGCTGAAATCCCTAACACTCTAAGTGCATACTATTCAGAATCTTCCAAACAGACACAGCTGCGCTGTCTGTAACTCTTGGAATGAAACCTAGCGCACTCCAGTCAACAGGACACACATTGATGTGGCTCGGCATTTGGCGGTGATGTCATTGTCACAGTATTCTTGGCTTCGGTTGGTGTGGTCACTGCGTTGCGGAGGTGTTGAGGGTGATGTTTAAGGAAGTGACATCAGAAGGGCAGTTTTTTCACTGAATAAAGGAAGGTGAATTGGCACTACAGGAGCGTGTGTTGTTTTAGCCTGAGAGTGACTCCTCACCCCCCCTGCCCCCCCTCCTGACGGGCACATAAAGGGCACTCTGTCTGCACCCTGCACTGAGCGCTGCCTCCCCTGCCACACAATGTGGGCACTGTGAGATCAGCCCCCCCCGAACCCACAGCGCCCCCCGGTGCCAACAGAATGGTCATGTCCCCATCCCCGCCCCCTGCCCAAACTGCAGCACCTTGGTCACACTCCTGCATCTGGCCCAAAACCACACCGCCCCCCGGTGCCGAGGGAATGATCACACCCTCATCCCCTCCCCTGGCCCAAAACCGCAGTGCTCCAGGAAAAGGAGGAGATTTGCATAGCACCTCATCACGGCCCCACCCCGTCTCCATGGTAACGGAGGCCAGGAGATAGTGCTGTGTGGTGAATGGCGTTGCTGGGAGTGAGGTGCAGTGGGCGGTCTGACCAATCAGGATCACACACTCAGAGACACACGCACACACGCACACACGCACACACGCACACACACACACACACACACACAGAATACTGATGCTGATTCATCTGTATACATGGCAATACACTACAGTAATTTTCATGTTGTGTTTGCCCGTCACTTCTTCTGCTTAGTGCCAAGGTAAGACTCGGAGCCCGGGCGGTGGCTGTGGAGAATTTTTATTTTATAGCTGTAAGGGTCAGATGACCACAGCTAATAACCAGAGGCCAGTGGCACAACCCACAATCCCTGCTGTGAAAGCTGAGTCATGGCTTCTCTTGAGCGTTTGGTAACCCACTTAGATAGAGGCCAGCGGCGTGGTCAGGGGACAGCGGCGGAATCCCTGCTCCGGCTGCCCTGGGGGCACAGCCTGGCTTTGAACCCGCAGACCTGTAGAGTTGACTCAGTGCTCTGAGCTCAGTGTGTGGCTGGCGGGAAGGGGCTGGCCTGCCTCTGACTCAGACTACACTCCACAGCAGACCGCAGCCCTACCTCCTACAGCCGGCAGCAGCACCTCATTGAATAGTGAGTTTATACCGGTTCATAATTTACCACCTCCTGAGGACATGACCACCACGATGACCCCCACAAACCTCAGGCCGCAGGCTGACCACAGTCTGACCTCACGGCTGCGGCTCTGTGATCCGTAGAGCGCGTGACCGAGGCTTTGCTGGCTGCTGTGATGTAATGTGATGCACGCATCATCCGGGTGGCTGACACACAGAGAGCAGAACGGAGCTGAGATTTGTATGCATGGAATGGATACGGGTCCCCGGCGCCCCCCGGTGCTGTCTGCCGAAACTCTGCGTGAGGCGGATCTCGCAATCACGCCTCATTAACGGCACACGATAAACATCACGGGGGAAACATCAGTGATTGGGCAGAGTAAAGAAGTTTGGGACCTGCTCCCTTTGGTGTGACGCTCTGTCCTCTGGGTCAGTGGCTGTAGCAGGTCCGCCCTCAGGGCGTATGTTCATAGCAAGCCCGCTGGACACCATGGTGGTGGGATCTCCCCCCCCTGCTGTCTCCTGACCGAGGTCAGCCCCCCCCCCCCCCCCCCACCGCGCATCACTCCACCTGCTGCAGCACCATAGGCTTCCCTGCAGCCGGGCATTTTGCGGTTTGATCCCCCTGAGAAGCAGAATGAGGGTGTGAGTGATCGCACCACCTCGGGCTGTGTGCAGGCTGAAGACCAGCGAAACCGAGCTGTCTTCCCCTCAGGTCACAGAGAGGTGGTGTGATACCTCGCACCTCCTGCCCCTCTCTCAGTACAACACAGAGACGCAGCAGGTGCTGTGCGCTAAAAGCTGTGTTTACAAGGCCTCAGGGTGGGCCCTCAGGACAGGAGAGGGCCATCTTCAGCTTGGGTTGTCAGACGGCAAATTGTCCTCTAAACAAAGGTTACCAAACACGCATGAGCCTGTCTGTGTCCTCCCATCAGGCTCCGATTGGTACCTCCCTCACTGCCTTGTTGTCAGGGTAATAAGGTTTCATATCCCCTTGGATACCAGGCTTTACATGGCAGCGGGTGGATATCTGAGCATCTTGGCACACTTACAAGTTTATGAGTGGTGCCTGTTGTCTTCATTGAAACTAAATGTGATCCACTTGCTACGGGTCACAGTTCATACTATGTGTGCTGTCTCCAGCTGCTTACCGTATATGATATTGTTTTTGAAATACCTTGTTGGTCTTATTGTTGCACCTCAGTGGCATCACATCACAGCACCATGCATTTGTGATCATAAAGGAGGACCTGTGAGCAGCAGGTACTGGCGGCCTACTGCACGGTCTCCGCTGTGCCAAAATCGGTGGCGGGTTTTGGTAATTCATTGTGCAGTGTTGTAGCAGTAGGCTGTATAGCTGCCAGCAAACTTCAGCATCAGCACAAGAAAATGCTTGTGTTGTTTTACTGTGAATTTGAAGAGATGAAGGGAATTTCCCAAAAACACAAGATGAAATTGTGGAAGGATCTGTCTTTTTCATCTGATCTTGTCTTTTTCTCTGTCCTTTTGTATGAATAGTTAATGATTTATGATCATTTTAATGTGCTCCAGGCTTGATTTGTTGTTATGCATGATTTTGCTCTCTCTTAAGAAGTGGTATCTTAATACTGTCTGACTGTACAGTATATGCATTGTGTTCTGAAGGCCTACATTGAACTGGTTCACATGTGGCAAACAGGATCTTCCGGCAGTCTTCCACTTTATTCTGTTGAAAAGCTACACGCGTGTTGTGATTTGACTGTTTCAAGGCTTGCCTCTGGTTTTAGCTCGGGGGGAGAAGCTTTGCGTGTAATCCAGTTCAGCACGTGCTGTGTGCTTGCCACAGAGAACTACGCGTCACGGCGGCGATCACAGAGACGTACACATCACAGCGGCGATCACAGAGACGTACGCATCACAGCGCCGATCACAGAGACGTACGCATCATAGAGACGTACGCATCATAGAGACGTACGCATCACAGAGACGTACGCATCACAGCGGCGATCACAGAGACGTACGCATCACAGCGCCGATCACAGAGATGTACGCATCACAGAGACGTACGCATCACAGCGGCGATCACAGAGACGTACGCATCACAGCGGCGATCACAGAGACGTACGCATCACAGCGGCGATCGCAGAGACGTACGCATCACAGCGGCGATCGCAGAGACGTACGCATCACAGCGGGGATCACAGAGACGTACGCATCACAGAGACGTACGCATCACAGAGACGTACGCATCACAGAGACGTACGCATCACAGCGGGGATCACAGAGACGTACGCATCACAGAGACGTACGCATCACAGAGACGTACGCATCACAGCGGCGATCACGGAGACGTACGCATCACAGCGGGGATCACAGAGACGTACGCATCACAGAGACGTACGCATCACAGAGACGTACGCATCACAGCGGCGATCACGGAGACGTACGCATCACAGCGGGGATCGCAGGGACGTACGCATCACAGCGGCGATCACAGAGACGTACACATTACAGAGACGTACGCATCACAGCGCCGATCGCAGAGACGTACGCATCACAGCGGTGATAGGCAAATGACTCCCTGCTTTTTGTGTCGCTTGTCCCGTGTCGTGGCGTTAGCTGTGGAGCAGGTACGCCGAAGCCTTGTGTAAACCTCCTGCGGTCAGTCACGGTCTTGATGACATGCCTTCCTGCAGGCAGGGGCTGCGTTGGTGTCCAGGAGCATGAAGAAATAAACATTTAGATATTATGGGATGCGTGTTTGTGTTCATCACCAGAGAATGCAGCGCACTCATTCACGAGAAAGAGGGCAAACATGTCCAGCCCTAACCTGAGGAGAACAGCAGGATTAACTGGCGCCGTTGTTAAAGTTAATGACAAACAAGAGCACGAGTTATTTGTCAGAATGGTGAAATTCTAATCCACTTGGCATTACCTGTTATGCACTATAAGCCTGTACTTTGACCTGATCTAGGTTCACCTGCAAGGGCAGCAGTTGGTAATGATGTCATGTGACTCAAATCCCTCTGTGATGTGGTATATTTGGAACCGAATGAGCACCGGAGTTGAGTATTCCTGGCTTTGACCTCAGAAGTGTAACTAGGATTTTCCCAAAATGGAAGTGCCACTCACAACTGCTGGGGCAGCTCCCTGGTGTGGCAGCGGTTCCTTGTCTGACCACTAGGCGGAAAATAGAAGGCGGCAGTGTAGCATTGTGGTAAGGAGCAGGGTTCATAACCAAGCGGTTGCAGGTTTGATTCCCCGCTGGGACACTGCAGCTGTACCCTTGAGCAAGGTACTTAACTCAGAATTGCCTCATTAAATATTCAGCTGTATAAATGGGTTAAATGTAAAGATTTTAACCTGTGTAAGTCACTCTGGATGAGTGTCTGCTGACTGACAGTAATGTAATATAACTTAATGTAAAATAGTATTCACAACCACCTGCCAAAACACCCACTTCAGCTGAAACGGACTTTTGAGAGTCTTTTTCAGAACTCTCAGCACACTTGAGTGAATACATTGAGCTTGAGAAAAACAGTGGAGGTAAAAATAAAATTGCAAGAGAAGTAAAGTAAACTTCAGCGGTGTGATTTTCAGAGAAACCCGCAGCTGAAGCGGGGACGGGAGCGCAGCTACACCCCCTGAATCCTCCCGAATCCTCCCGGGACGGCTCGGCGTTCGGCGGCGCGAGCGCGGCGTGGCCGGAAACCTAAGCGGCGGATCATGCAAATGGTGGGAGGCGGCGGGAGGCGGCGGCCGGGCAGCGGGGCGGCACGGCGGGCCCGGCGTAATGCTGCATCTGTATGCCGGGAGAGCGGCGGCAGATTACAGTAACCCCCGGTGGCGAATCCCGCCCGGCCGCTCATTCCGCCAGCGCCGTCCCCACTCCCCAGCCCCGCGGGGGGTCCCTTACTCCGGCCCGGCTCCTTCCGCAGGCGGGGGGTGTGAGGGAGGGCCGGGCGAGGGGGGGAATTAGGCTGCGCAGGCTTTGGCGGGACCCCTGCTGTGTCTCCCCCCTGGATGAGGCGTCTTTGCTTCCCTGAGCCGCTAATCCCGCCGATCAATAACAGGGTGCAGCGCTGCACCGCGCATGTGCTGTCACACCGCTGGGTCACTGCCGAGCTGGGTCACCGCTGAGCTGGGTCACCGCCGAGCTGGGGCACCGCTGAGCTGGGCACCGCTGAGCTGGGCATCGCTGGGCTGGGCATCGCTGGGCTCGTTTTTGCCTTTTGGGGGGGGGGGGGGGGGGCGGGGGGGGGGAGGAAGGGGCAGTCCTGCTCTGCGCTGGAAAGACAGAACCACGCCATCGAGAGCAGCTCCGCGGGGGGGGGGCTCCACCCTGTCACCGCACTGCAGATCCTCTCATGTCCTTGCTGCTGTTCGGGGAAAGTCCTCAGGCGGTGCTGAGTGCCGAGTCTCCTCAGTTCTCCGGATGAGTCTCCCGAGCAGCTTTGAACCAGCCTCTGGCGAACCGTCCCCCATCCCCCATCCCAACGCCCCCAAGCTGCTGATCGCACATTTCTATGCACAGGATGACAGGCGCTAATGCGGCCGAGCTAAACGGCAGCGTTTCGCGGCCTCTCTGCCCCAACGTGCCCTGGGGGGGGGGTGCTCGCGATAAATGCATCATCAGCGGCAGCCTGGGGGGGGGGGGGACAGAAAGGTCACGGTGCTCTAATTGGGCCGTAAATCGGGCCCACGGCGGGGGCGGTGACATTTACACTGGTCTACCGTGTCACCAGGCGACCCCTGGGTAGGCCCCTAATACCCTCGTTCCTCCCCTGAGCCCTGCCCCCCCAGTTTTACAGTTTTACAGCCCATAGTTACAGGCACGGCTTTCTGTCCTTCATCAGGTGACCCGTGACTGTTTGACTGTTCTGACTGTTTACATTCCATTTATTCATTTGGTAGATGTTCTTGTCCACAGTAAAGGTACAGAAATGCATAAAAACAAGCCACACAAAACAGCAGGACAGAAAACATAAGCTTTGATTAAAACTGTCAGAACTTCTGATGCTGGTCTCTGCTGCCCAGACACACACTGCAAAAGATGCTCTGACACCGGTCTCACTCTGGTCTCACTCTGGTCTCACTCTGGTCTCACTCTGGTCTCACTCTGGTCTCACTCTGGTCTCACGCTGGTCTCACGCTGGTCTCACACTGTTGCTCATTCAACTTGAATGGATACACTTCTGTTCTTTTGTGCTGGAATTCGGTCTGGATAAGAGCGTCTGCAAACTGAATGTGATGTAATATATTGTAATGCAATAATGACCTCTCTTTCTCTTTCAGAAAATACTTCAACTTCTTCCAGAGAAGATTAACAGTAGATGGCAGTTCCACAGTATAGGTATGTTGCTGCCTGGGGTTTGGTTGGTGGGGATGGTGGTTGACCTGTTCTTGAGTATGGGATATGTGGTAACGTGTGTGGTTTCAACCAGGGGAAGTTTGCATAAAATAAAAATGTTTACAGTTGCAGTGGGGGAACTTCCTTCAAAGAAAATCTGTCAAAATAAAAATTTCAACAATGGCTACATCAGACATTTAACACTTTTTTTTGGAGTCAGTAAATCTGCAGAACACTTGTCTTGGCAGATATTGAAACACAGGTTGTGGAACTGGGTAAACCACACCTTGAAAAAGGAGAAGTTGGCCTTAGTTTCACTATCCTCAGATACTGGTATTCAGACTCCAGAGACTGATGGCTGACACCAGAGCTTGTACTTGGATTTGAAGCAGCTCCTCAGAAATAATACATTTTTGTCCATTTTTTTTTCTATTTAGCACACACTTAAACCACAGAAAAGATTGAATAAATCTCAGAATAGGGATTTAATAACTATGATGTACAAATAAATTATCTCTTAGTAGCATTTGTAAAGTAATAATCTTCTATTATGAATTAGGTCTTATGAATATTTGAATAATTCTTGTGGAATGGCCCCAAATCTTATATTAGCTGGCATGAGAGGTAGAACTCTTCTGAATCTGACTCACTCGATAATGATGAAAGTGAGTTTTAACAACAGGGTTTCCCCCCTCCATTTGGAGTGCAGTTCTATCTCTTCCCTCAGTCTTTAAATAGCGCAACGTAAACCTTGATTCAGGCTAACCGCAATGAGGTCTTTGCCGTTGGCTTGGAATGACACAATTAAGGAAGTGGTACTTCTCCTTTTCCTCACAGCCAACTGCACAAATACAGACGTCTGCACATGTTAGCGGGACGAGGGAGTGGGAGTGGGGGGAGATGAGCGCGTAGCGTACGCTGCCAGACTGTGTGTCGTCATGTCTGTGGGAGTGGTTGTGGAATCTTACGATGTCACGCCTGCGGGAGTGGGTGCAGAACCCGATCGTTCCGTGTCTGCGGGGGCGGGGCGCGGCGAAGGTTGAGCCTCGTGTGGTGCAGACTCTCAGAGCCCAGTCCCCACCGGGTCACCCTCCTGTCACCTCAGCTCGCAGCAAACAGGAGCATCAGCACCTCTGTTTATAGTCAGCACAGCAGGTGCTGGTGAGGGCTGCAGGCTCTGGTGAGGGCTGTGTCTGCAGCAGAGCGCAAAGCCGTGGGCTCTCTCACAGACTGAGGTCAGAGGTAAATATTTGTGCCTGCCCTTGGCTGTGTCACAGGTGCCCTTTTCCCTAACAACAGTGATAATGAGGCTGAGGGCGGGGTCTCGGTTAGGCTTGGCCAATGGCGTGCAGAGAATTCCCTGAGGGCGCCTACAATAGGTTAGGTCCGCAGAGCCCTGCTTCTTCCTGTAGCTCCGCTGCGGAGCGCGGAGGAGTGAGAGTCAGAGCAAGCCTCAGAGCAAGCCTCAGAGCAAGCCTCAGAGCACGCCTCAGAGCAAGCCTCAGAGCAAGGGCTCGGCATGACCGGACGCACAAAGCAGCCTGCTCTGCGTTTCACAATATCATCAGAGAAGCGCTGTGTGTGTGTGTGCGTATGCATGTGTGTGCGTGCTTGTGCTTGTGGGTGTGCGCGCATGTGTGCGTGCTTGTGTGTGTTAATGTGTGTGTGCGTGCGCGGGTGGGTATGTGTGTGTGCGTGTGCGTGCGTGCGTGCGTGCGTGTGTGTGTGTGCGTGTGTATGTGTGTGTGCGTGTGTATGTGTGTGTGTGTGTGTGTGTGTGTGTGTGTGCGTGTGTGTGTGTCTGTGTGCGTTTGAGAGCAGCCCTGATGCATAGAGAACATAGTGTGCTCTGATGTACGTGCGTAGCACCTGCATGCAATAGAGGGGCTGTTTACACCACCAGCAGTGGAAGGCACACAAAGGAGAACATAATATGAACACATCATATTATTATTATTATTTTTAAACCAAACGTCAGCAGCGTAGACTGTCACTTCTGTAGGGAAATATACGCCTGGAAGCTGGTGTCCTTGAGTTTGAGAGAGGAGAGCTGCAGGTGTGGGGATCTTTCTCAGAGCACCTGAAACCTGCTGCTTTCCCCTATGCAGTGACGGCTTCTCTCTGTGTGGAGCCACTGAATATGTGACCTGTGTGTGACCGGGGCCTTAGCCTGCTCCTGGTGGAAGCGCTCTGATTGCTTTGTGCCTGTAACAATGATAGTGATCCACCGCCAATACTAACCCCAAACCTTAACTGTGAAATTTTGATTCTGATCCAGGATCAGTTGCTGAGGGCAGAAAGTGTGCACAGTGGTGAAAGTCCCCAGTCCTTTCCTGTATAGCCTGACTATAACCACCGCGATAAATCCAGGAAGAAGGAGAAAAGGTAGCCAGGCTTATACGATGCGTATTAGCTGAAAATAATTAGCCGCAGAAGGAAAGGTAAATGAAATATGCAAATGCGGGTCTCATTTGAAATGCAGATTGGAAATTAAATGATGGAACTCCTGCCGCTGCAGCCGGAGTGGGACAGGGCTCGGAGGAAGCGATAACCTCAATCATCTCCCCCCTCTTTCTGCAGCCCTCTCTCACGGCTGTGAGACCCGGCGAGCGAGACTGCAGACCACCTGCCCAACAGCCCTCTCCTTCATTGCCGCTTCACACCCTTATGAAATCTCCTGGCCCGATTACACTTCGTTAGAGCAGAGATGAGCAAATTCGGCAGGCATGGTGTCACAGTGTGAGTCACAGCTCGAGGCACAGGGCGAGTCACGGCTCGAGGCACAGGGCGAGCCACGGCTCGAGGCACAGGGCGAGTCACACCTCGAATGCGCAGTGTGCTTAAGATATCTGCGCTGTGCAGGGAGAGGCAAAGGCCCGAGAGGAGAGGAGGGGAGGGGGGGGGGTGAAGGCCGGAGGCTGAGGATCCTTGTGAAGTCATTACCCCCCCTTCTCTGTCCTCCCTCTGTTTCTTTCTGTCCCTAGCGCTCTTTTTCTCTCTCTCCTGCTATCTTTCTCTCTGCTTTTCTTCTCTCTTTGTCTCTCACTCTCTTCTCTCTCCATCTCAGGTACTTTTTTTACTGCCTTCTTTTTTTTTTCTATCATCTCTTTTTTTTTTCTTTTACTCTTTTCTCTCCCCATCTCTTTTCTCTCTCTGCTTATTTTCTCTCTCTCTCTTGCTGCCTACTCCTCTCTCTCTCCCTCTCTCTTTCATCTTCACACCTTATGTTTTCACAATATTTTATTTATGAACAACCCTTGAAGCACCATTCATTGAATTGGAAGGAGCTGCAGTCTCGCAGCCTGCCAGACCTGCAGCAGTGGAGATCTCATGTCATTCGAGTGGCGCACGTTAGCCGTGTCGCACGTTAGCCGTGTCGCAGGCCGCGCGGCTCAGTTCTCTTCCCAGCAGGGCCCCTGACTGCTCGCTGGCTTCATCACGCTGAACAGAGCTATGCGTACGGAAGATGCGTGCATCCCTCAGTAAGCCTCAGGAGAGCAGGCCATCCGCTCTGTAAAGCACAGAGAGGGTGTCGTACGCTGCCTTTCCTTCAACTTTGTGCGGTTTTATCTAACGTCCTCCGTTCTGTCTGCTCCCTGTCTTTGCAGGTTCTATTCTGAAGAAGCTTTTGCACACTGGAAACTCTTTCAAGGTAAAAACTGCGCTCTCGTCTTCCTGACAGTGAACGTGTTCGCACAGCTCTTAAACAGCCGCGGCTGATTCCCACAGGGGGGAAACGCCTCAGTGCTGACCCCTTACCGTCCGCCCCCAGACCCGATTAAACGATTGGAGAGGGCGATGGGGCAGTGTTTAGCCTTTGGTGGAGATGGAGCGATCAATAAGTGATGCCTGCCAGAGACTGATCTCACTGTTCATCTGGCTGCAGCCTTCTCTCCGAATGAATAATAGATGCCCCCCCCACCCCCCCGCTCCCAGCTGTGTTCCCCCAATCTCCAGTCCTGCTATTGCTGTCCCCGGCCCTCTCCACAGAGATGTCCCAGGAAGAGGACTCTGGGAGGCTAATAGGTTATGGATTCTGTGATCCAGTGACTATAATGTATGGTAGTGTTTGTAGTTATGACTTCCCTTAATTTTTAGGCTGCCTCGTCAGGTTAGCACAAGCTATCTTGTGGTAGGGCTTGAACAGTGTTCTGCTCACACTCACTGGTGTGGGAGTGCTGTCATCCTGGTCTGATACTCATTCATGAGAACGGATGCACTCCTGTTGTCGCTGTGGAAGTCTCTTACCCACAGCGACTGGAAGTCGCTGTGGGTAAGAGCGTCTACTGAATGAATGTAACTGTAAATGTAAATGTAACGGCCCTCGTGGTCCTCCCGTCTCTCCGTCTCTCTCTCCGTCCCTCTCTCTGTCCCTCAGATCCGATGCGAGGGGATCCGGCTCTTCCTGCTCTGGTTGCAGGCGCTGCAGAACCAGTGTGCGGAGGAGCAGTTCCTGATCTTCGCCTGCCTGGTGCCGGGCTTCCCAGCCGTCCCCTCCTCCCGCGGGCCCTGCACCCTCGACACCATCATCTACAACCCTTTCTCCAACCCGCCCGACGGTGAGCGCCGCGCCCCCATCCCCTCAAACCCCCACCCCCTGCCCTCCCGCCGGGTGGGGTTGCTGTGGCCACATCCTGGCTCAGCAGGAGTGATGGGGAGAGCACACAGAGCCATAGGAGGAGGTCACAGTAGTGTGTGTGATCGGTGTGTCTGTGCTCTAAGAGTCGTGTGTGATCGGTGTGTCTGTGCTGTAAGAGTCGTGTGTGATCGGTGTGTCTGTGCTCTGAGTCGTGTGTGATCGGTGTGTCTGTGCTCTAAGAGTCGTGTGTGATCGGTGTGTCTGTGCTCTGAGTCGTGTGTGATCGGTGTGTCTGTGCTCTAAGAGTCGTGTGTGATCGGTGTGTCTGTGCTCTGAGTCGTGTGTGATCGTGTGTCTGTGCTCTAAGAGTCGTGTGTGATCGGTGTGTCTGTGCTCTGAGTCGTGTGTGATCGGTGTGTCTGTGCTCTAAGAGTCGTGTGTGATCGGTGTGTCTGTGCTCTAAGAGTCGTGTGTGATCGGTGTGTCTGTGCTCTAAGAGTCGTGTGTGATCGGTGTGTCTGTGCTCTAAGAGTCGTGTGTGATCGGTGTGTCTGTGCTCTGAGTCGTGTGTGATCGGTGTGTCTGTGCTCTAAGAGTCGTGTGTGATCGGTGTGTCTGTGCTCTGAGTCGTGTGTGATCGGTGTGTCTGTGCTCTAAGAGTCGTGTGTGATCGGTGTGTCTGTGCTCTAAGAGTCGTGTGTGATCGGTCTGTCTGTGCTCTAAGAGTCGTGTGTGATCGGTGTGTCTGTGCTCTGAGTCCTGTGTGATCGGTGTGTCTGTGCTCTGAGTCGTGTGTGATCGGTGTGTCTGTGCTCTGAGTCGTGTGTGATCGGTGTGTCTGTGCTCTGAGTCGTGTGTAATCGGTGTGTCTGTGCTCAAAGAGTCGTGTGTGATCGGTGTGTCTGTGCTCTGAGTCCTGTGTGATCGGTGTGTCTGTGCTCTGAGTCGTGTGTGATCGGTGTGTCTGTGCTCTGAGTCGTGTGTGATCGGTGTGTCTGTGCTCTGAGTCGTGTATGATCGGTGTGTCTGTGCTCTGAGTCGTGTATGATCGGTGTGTCTGTGCTCTAAGAGTCGTGTGTGATCGGTGTGTCTGTGCTCTAAGAGTCGTGTGTGATCGGTGTGTCTGTGCTCTAAGAGTCGTGTGTGATCGGTGTGTCTGTGCTCTGAGTCCTGTGTGATCGGTGTGTCTGTGCTCTAAGAGTCGTGTGTGATCGGTGTGTCTGTGCTCTGAGTCGTGTGTGATCGGTGTGTCTGTGCTCTGAGTCGTGTGCGGCCCCTGTGTCCCCTGCAGCCAAGGTGGTCCCTGAGGAGATCACGCCGCTTGTTCCTGCTGTGCCTGGCGAGAAGGTGGCTGATGACCAGACCTGCTACATTCTCCAAACTCTGCTCAAGTTCATGGTCATCCAGGTGAGTCGGAGTGGGCGACCGGCCAGCTGGATTCCTGCACGAGTGCTTCTCACAGTAACACCCTCCTTTCCCACTCTCTGTTTTCAAGGCATCCAGTCTAGAGTGGAGAAACAAAGACCAACAAGACAGCGGCTTCAGGTTCCTCTTCTCTCTCTTCAAGAAATTCTACCTTCCACACCTATTCCCCACCTTCACCAAGCTCACCAACCTCTATAAGCCTCTTTTAGGTGAGTATATGTGTGCATGTCTGTGTAGGCGTGTGTGTGTATGTGTGTATGTGTGTATGTGTGTATGTGTGTGTGTGTGTGTGTGTGTGTGTGTGTGTGTATGTGTGTGTGTGTGTGTGTATTTGTGTGTGTGTATGTATATGTGGGCTCTGTGCTTGGTGTGAGGTTCCCTGCGATAATGCTGTTTTGCAGGATGAGAGTGTTCAGAGGGCCTCGGTAATAAACATTGTGGCTGATCTCAGGAAGGAACTGCTCCTCAAACCCGGCTCATGTGCCAGTGGAACCAGGCCATTGTTTTCCTCATTGGCTTTGGAAGCAGGGCCTTCTGCACAGATAGCACAGCATATGCACCGGGAAGGGCAAAAATGTTTGAGTGGAAGGTCCAAGTGAACATGGTCACTTTCATTTCCAAGCACAGCAGATGCGAGATGTATACGAGAGGGTTGACCGAACCAAAGCCACGGCCTCAGAATGATGTCTGCTGTCTCTTCTCTTTGCCCCGAACTTGAATGTGACACCAGTTTCTCATGTTGTTTTTCTTTCATCCCACCTTTCGCTCACCTCTTTCTCCTTCCTCTCCATCTCTTTCATTTCCCCTCTTTTCCTGTATTTCTCTCCTGCTGTCATTTCCTTTCGCTGTTTCTCCATGTGTTCTCCCCCACTGTCTCCCTTTTATGTTTCATTCCTCTCTCTCCCTCTTCCTCTTCATCCCTCCATCCCTCCCTCGTCCCTCCCTCTCTCTCTCCTTCAACCTGTCTCTCTTCTCTCATCTCTCTCGCTCCCCCTCTTCCTCTCCCTCTCCCTCCCTCCCCTCTCCCTCTCTCCCCCTCCCTCCCTCTCTCAGACCTCCCCCACCACAGACCAAAGCCCCTGTACGTCCCGGTGACGCGGAACAATGAGAGCACCTTCTGCACTCGGGACCAGTACCTGGCCCCCCGCGTGGCCTTCATCACCTGGCTGGTCACCTTCTTCCTGGAGAAGAAGTACGTCAGCTCGTCCATCCCTAACGCCAAGAACGGGACAGAGGTGCTGCCCAAGCTCATCCAGGTGAGCGCGCCCGCCGTCGCAACTGACCCCAGATCAGCCAAACCCGTCACAAGCGCTCATTCTCGGCTCTCTCAAGAGGAATACAGTGCATTACATTACATTATATGCATTTGGCAGATACTCTTATCCACAATGACTTCCATCACAATAGAACATAAGTGTATCCATTCACTTTAAATGAGAGTGTGTATCCATTCAGTTTAAATAACAGCGTCAGACCAGGCTGACAGCACTCCCAGACCAGTGAGTGTGAGCATAACATTATTCAAGCCCTACCACATGTTAACTTGTGCCCTCTGACAAAAGCCAAGTATACTGCAATACAACATGTCCTAGAACACAAATTCATAATACATCATAATACTAAACATAAAAATAACATCAAATGCAAGAAGTAGCAGGTGTTAGGGAGTGGGGATAGAAGTGGAACTGAGATGCAGTCTGAAGAGGTGGGTCTTCAGTCTGCGTTGGAAGATGGCCAGTGATTCCGCTGAGTAATGAGTGAATTGTATTGAATATAGGGAAATGGCCCCTGGTCTGTGTTGTGTGTTGTGGTGCTGTACGTGTGTGGGCGTGTGGTTTAATTTGCCTATCATTGGTCTCCTCTCTGCTTTTGCATAGCGTTATTTGTCCTGAGGTAAGCCTCTCTCATGAAGAGGCTGCAGTCAGCTGACTGGCGCTGTAGTAACACCTTTATGGGTGTGCTGTACCTGAGTGGCACTGCTGTGTGTCTCTGAGGGCCTCTAACCTGTGAACTACTGAGTGAGAGGAAGGGGAGGGGGGGTCAGAGAGCTCAGAAACTGTGTGTGCGTGTGTGTGCGTGTGTGTGCGAGTGTGTGCGAGTGTGTGCGAGTGTGTGCGAGTGTGTGTGAGTGTGTGTGAGTGTGTGTGAGTGTGTGTGAGTGTGTGAGTGTGTGTGAGTGCGCGCGTTTGTGTGTGTGTAACTCCCTCCCTCCTCACACAGACTGTGACCGCGGGCGGTGGCAGTCAGGAGAAGGCGGTGGAGCCGGAGCCCAATGGGCCGTTGGAGCAGGAGAAGAGCCACTCCAACAGCAGCACGCTTTCGGAGCGTCGGCCGAGCACCTCCAGCGTGTGCAGCATCGAGGAGGAGCACCGCGGCGTCTACGACATGGTGCACTGCATCCTACTGTCCACCCGCGACAACGTCAACTTCGTCAACGAGGTCTTCCATCAGGTGGGCGGCCGAACGCTGAGACACGGTGCACATACAGGCTGAGAGGGGGCGCACATGCAGTGTATTACAGACGCGTGCTGGCCGGAGAAAACCACCACAACAGCCCCACCATAAAACTGCACTCGCGTTCCCCTGAGAGCTGCAGACTTGAGCTGCCTTTATTTGTCTTGCACTGCCCCCTGGTGGACAGATCTGTTCATCGTGGTTGTATTCTTGTGTCTGCTCATCTTGATGGTCCTTAGTTTTGGGATCGATATCGGCTTGGCTGATCCTCTTCAGACAAATTAATTAAGAGTTTTATTGGGCAGATTCACAGTGTTTCAGATATATAGTGTTCTGGAACGTACACTGTTCTTTTTGGCTGTGTTATCACAGAGTGATACTGTAGTATAATGTGAACGTTTCTGTGTTGCTAACATGCATTGTGTTGTGTGTAGGCCTTCCTGCTGCCCTCCTGCGAGGCCTCGGCGACCCGGAAGGTGATTAAAGTTTACAGGAAGTGGATCTTGCAGGACAAGCCAGCGTTCATGACGGAGCCGGACAAGGGCAGCCAAGAGGAGGAGAGCGAGGAGGACGGGTCAGAGCCGCTGCTGACCACAGAGACTGACAGCTCGCACACGCAGGTACTGTCCCTATATCACACACACACACGCAGGTACTGTCCCTATATCACACACACACACACGCACACACACACGCAGGTACTATCTCTATATCACACACACACATATACAGGTATACACACACAGACAGACACGCAGGTACACACAAAGACACACACACACGGAGTGTAACTGCGGCGTTCTCTCTCCCAGGCGCTGGAGAGCCACGGGCACAAGCGTTCGTCCAGCTGGGGACGCACTTACTCCTTCAGCAGCGCCATCAGCCGGGGCTGCCTGACCGAGGAGCAGAACCACGACGTCAAGGCTGGCATCCAGCCCACCCTGCAGGTGCACAGATACACGTACACATACATTTACATTTATTCATTTAGCAGACGCTTTTATCCAAAGCGACTTACATAGGTTACAGTTCTTTACAATGTCACCCATTTATACAGCTGGATATTTACTGAGGCAATTGTGGGTTAAGTACCTTGCCCAAGGGTACAGCAACAGTGCCCGGCAACCTTTCGGTTACGAGTCCTGCTCCTTAACCACTATGCTACACTGCCGCCCCCTATATATACATACACACACACAGATACACGCACATACGCATACACACCCCGACACACACACACACACCACAGTTACACATACTGACACACACACACGCATACACACACCACAGATACACACACACACACACCACAGATACACACACACGTACACATACACACTCACAGATACACACACACATACGCATACATACCCCGACACACACACACACACACACCACAGACAGAAGTGGCATGTCTGAAAAGGGGTCACAAGCCTAGAACAGACCTGACATAGACCCCTCCTGACTCCACACTATCGGGAACCCAGCAGGTGTTTGTCAGCTGCTTTGCTAGCCATGGAGCCCTCTAGTGGCAAAACTGTATGACTGCAAGAGCTGCTCACTTTGGACAGAGCCAGTGAGTGAGAGGTGCTCCAGGGCTGCTGTCTCCGGTCTCAGCCAAAACCATTCCACTTGCTGGCAGCAGACATATTATTTCCTTTGTGCTGTCAGTTACTTGACTGTTCTTGTTTTTAAAAGTCAGTCGGTCAGCGTTGTTCTCAGTCAGACGGGCACAGTCATGACCTTTGACCCGGTCAGCCCTGAACTGTTTGAGGCTGTAACCTAATCACATATATTCCTGAAGAGACCATTTCGAAAACACTGTGCAGACATTAGCAGGGGAGGACAGGTGATTGGGCGAACCTCTGTGCGCATCTCCCTGGTTCTGATCCAGTCGGACGAGCGGTTGAGTTGACCGTGACCCCGCGGTCTCGTTCTCACTTGGCAGGTTTTCCTGACCAACTCGGCAAACGTGTTCCTGCTGGAGCCCTGCCAGGACGTGCCCAAGCTGATGGAGAACCAGGTGGAGGTGTGCAAAGGCGTGCTCAGCATCTACCGGCAGATGATCATGGAGCCCACCATGAACAGGAAGACCTGGTCAGTTCTGCTGTCAGATTCTGATCCGTCTGGTTCAACCCCGCCAAGCCTTGTGTGCTGTTCCACTCCATTCATTTTGCCAACTGCTGCAGATCTGCTGACTGTTGTAGATTCTTATTTACTGTGTTACCGGCAGTCCTGTTCTCTGTGACCTCCTTGTTCTTACTACTCTTATTACTGTGATATGCGTTTAATGTATCCAGTCATATCAGCCTTATCAGGTCCTCTGTCTAAGAGCATGTCCTCCAGCACTGATGTAAGTGGAGTGTGGCCGGTGTCAAAGCTGATTGGCTGGCTGGTAGAGAGCATGCTGGGATATGTGCCTGCAGGGAGCAGATGCTGCAGGTGCTTCTGAGGATCACGGAGGCGGTGATGAAGCGGCCGCAGGAGAACCAAAGAAAGGACCCCTTCGCCGAGAAGCTGGCTGCCCTCCTCTTCCGGGTGAGTTCTGATCTGGGAACAGCATGGGTTGCCAGGAAACAGTGTGATGGTAGGAGTGGGCACCATCATGGGCTTGGGCGCTGATCTGGGAACAGCATGGGTTGCCAGGAAACAATGTGATGCTGATTGTGCAATGTGAAACTGACATGCTGATTTTGAACCATTCACACGGTTTTGCTACAGAAGACTTTGTATTGGTCCATACAAGCCAGTACCCGACAACACATGGTGACTTCATCCGTTCTTGAGTTCCTGAAGCTCCACATTTCAATCGGTGGCTGACAGTTCCACCAGAGACCTAGATGTACAGTATGTCTTCCCCATCCTCCCTGTGGCGCGGTTGTGACGACCCGGTCATGGTGACACGGTCGTGCTGATGCGGTCATGGTGCCATGGTCAAGCTTGGCAGCTGGGTGGTGTGCGGTAGGGTAGAATCATCTGGGGACCGCGTTCGCGCCCTGAGAGACCGTGCCTCCCTCCACCCCAGACGATCATCGTGGCGTGGGTCCGGGCCAACCTGAGCGTGTTCATCTCGCGGGAGCTGTGGGACGAGCTGCTGGCCGTGCTGTCCTCGCTCACCGAGTGGGAGGAGCTGATCAACGAGTGGGCCAACATCATGGACTCGCTGACCGCCGTGCTGGCTCGCTTCGTCTACAACCTGGACATGGCCAACCTGCCGCTGGACAAGCTGAGCGAGCAGAAGGAGAAGAAGCAGAGGGGCAGGGGTACGGCGCTCGGACGCCTACACATCTCTTACACACACACACACACACACACACACACACACACACACATCTCTTACACACACACACACACACACACACACACACACACACACATACACACACATACACACACACACACACACACACATCTCTTACACACACACACACACACATACACACACACACACACACACACACACACACATCTCTTACACACACATACACACACACACACACACACACACATCTCTTACACACACACACACACACACACACACACATGCACACACACACACACACACACACACACACATCTCTTACACACACACACACACACACATCTCTTACACACACACACACACGCATACACACACACACACACACACACACACACACACATCTCTTACACACACACACACACACACACACACACACACACACATCTCTTACACACACACACACACACACACATACACACACACACACACAACTGCTACACACACACACAGCTCTGACATACACACAAATAGCTCTTACATACACAAGCACAGCTCTTACACAAACACACACAGCTCTTACATACAGCCCTGCAAGCCTCAGGGGTGATCAGGGATCAGTGTGACATGTCCCTTTGTGTGTGTCTGTGTGTTTCAGGGGTGATCTTGGGTCAGTGTGACATGTCTCTTTGTGTGTGTCTTTGTGTTTCAGGGGTGATCTTGGGTCAGTGTGACGTGTCCCTTTGTGTGTGTCTTTGTGTTTCAGGGGTGATCTTGGGTCAGTGTGACGTGTCCCTTTGTGTGTGTCTGTGTGTTTCAGGGGTGATCTTGGGTCAGTGTGACGTGTCCCTTTGTGTGTGTCTTTGTGTTTCAGGGGTGATCTTGGGTCAGTGTGACGTGTCCCTTTGTGTGTGTCTGTGTGTTTCAGGGGTGATCTTGGGTCAGTGTGACATGTCCCTTTGTGTGTGTCTTTATTTCAGGGGTGATCTTGGGTCAGTGTGACATGTCCCTTTGTGTGTGTCTTTATTTCAGGGGTGATCCCGGACCCTCAGAAAGCGGCCTCCGTGGGGCGCTCTTTCTCCCTGAGCTGGAGGAACCAGGGGGACGGGGGGGTGCAGGAGCCCATGCGTTTCCGCAGTGCCACCACATCGGGGGCGCCCGGGGTGGAGAAAGCCCGAAACAGCGTCAGGCAGAAGGCGACAGGTAACACCCCCGATCCCACCATTCCTCACACCTGAGTTCTCACAGAGCATATCGCCTAGCCTGTACAGTGCTAACTGTGGTCAGGTCATCAGTGAAAGCATGACTAGGGGGCTTTGATTTCAGGCTCATTGTTATTTGTGTCAGCTCACTTCTGACACAAATAACAATGGCCTTCTGCTATACACACACTTCAAAGCAATTTCCTTCAAACCCTCTTCAGCCAGATTAACAAGGTGAAGCTACTATCTTCCCAGGAAGAAATGAGGACTGCACTATGCCAAATTCAAGGCACCCGACACATGCAAAAGTATGTTAAGCTTGTCCAAATGTCTCTGAGACATTTCTGTCACAGTTTCTCCCTGGCTGACTTCTGGTCGGCTCAGGCGAAGGGCTGGAGTCATTTCCTGGTCTGGTAATATTGAGCAATGTGCCACCCAGCACAAATGGTGTCCCTCCAGACACAAAGGCTGTATTGACTGGAGCGTAGGCTGGAACAGTACATTTCGGCAGGGGCTTTATGTTCGCCCGGGTGTTCCTGAAAGGCTAAATCCCAAACACAAAAGGCAAGCAGATGGTGGCCATTGTCCCGCGATGTCACTAAGCGAACAGCAACATGTTTCTGTGTCAGTGTGGTGACAGAGTCCTTCCTTGTTGACATGTTACAAATTGCCCCCCCCCCCCCAAACCACCACGTCACCTCATAAATCATTTTCCTCGCGATCCAAAAAGCATCATTTTGCATCCTTCCACATGTTTCCCCCAGTAAAGCCTTTGGATTTGAATTCTGAAGTGCATGTAATCGTTAAAACGGATTTTTTCTCTTCAAGCTAAGTTTGTAGCCTATGACCATAATAGCCAGCTCCGTTATCGTCCGCGCAGAAATACCGAGCGACTTCGAAATTCACGGGCGTCAACAGAGAAGCTTCATATGAAGCGGTTGCCGTATGATGTAAGCTTTCAACAACATCATCTTGTGAACAATAAATGTTGCGGGTGAGAGTTTTAAACACCCTCTTAGTCTGCTCCTCGGCTAAAACAAAGGAAGCGTCTCATTGCGCCGGTTTCCACGGCACCTTTGTGCGTCTGGCGCGCTGATTAGGCGGCGCGGAGCTGCGCAGGGACGCGGGCGGCGGCTGGAGGGGCTCTCTCTGAAGAGAGCCACATGAAACGCCGCCGTCGCCGACTCCCGCTTTGCCTCGCCTAATTGCATTTCTCACGCATTGAACTTCAAACGCGCCCAAATCCCCCCTTCTTAAAAAGAAGCGGGACTTCAATCACGCGGCCGTCTTAATAGTTTCATTAGGAACGTAATTAATGCTTATTAAAATGCATAAATAGGTGCGACTGGCTATCCTTGCAGAAGCGATGCAATCTTTAAATAAAAAGGCACTAATTAAAATATACTGTTTGCGAAGAATAGCGCTCTTCTCTTTCATAGCTGTCCTCTCGATTATATTTGAAGTGCTGTCTAGAAACAATACTGAAATAGTCCCCTGCGATATAAAATGGTGCAAATATACTTGTCACGACGTTTCCCTCGTTGCACTCAATTTGTACTTTTTTTTTTTGCAGTTGGGCACCAGGATCAGGACTGAGCTTATTGTTTTCTTATTTCATTTTGAATGATGACATTATTAATGATACCTGAGTACCTTTGCCTCGTTAATAAGTTCAGGCAATTTTTTTGGTTTCTTATAGGGGAAGATGTCTCTTCACCTATTCACAAGCCGCATATATTTGAAAGGCACAATTTCAAATGAGTTTATTCATTAATCATTTGTGTGAGAAAAGTACACTTTTTTGATGTGAATGAGGACACATGATGCACTGTTCTAGAGCAATATGCATCTGCAGTTTCTGGGATTGTTACCTAGTAGTGGCTTCATAAATTGATCTACAGTCAGGATGATGCACAAACTCTCATTAAAATCCAGTCACTATGTCTTCTTGACTTTGCAATCTTGTTCAACAAGATTGCAAAGTATCAGACATGGGACACATGAATTCAAACTCATTCGAAAATCAACCTCTCTTGATGTGCACTAGGCTATGTTTACTGGCATAGTTAAATGTTGTGGGCAATGTTCAATTGATCATCAATACAGGAAACAGGTGAACAGGATTGAATTGAATGTTGAATATTGAATGAACAGCATATGGTGAGAACAACAGTTTTCTTTAAAGTTGTTACATCATAATTCTCTGTCTTTTTTTAAGTAGCATGCTTTCCTACAATACTAAAAGACCATGCAATCGAGGGAATCCAATGATTGTTTTTTTTTTTTTATCACAATCAAGAGCTAATTCATCTTTTCATTACATGGGATCAATTTGTGACATCAATTTATAACACAGTCTGAATCTATACAATTATATATGAAAATAGATCTCATGGTTAAAAATGATCTGGACAACCAATTTGAGAGAGCTGCATAGTTTCATCCAGGAACCATTTTGTAGGAATTACAGCATTTGAATTGTCATTCAATCAGCAGATCCATTGTTGCCTAGCTTTTTCTCCCGCACCTTATCTTATAGAGCAAACTTGCATTTTCTCTCATGCTTGAAGCCGAACATCAAAAGGGGTTGAACGCATTTGCCAGCGAAGTGGTGCAGATTTGTGATTGGTTCTTCTCTTTTTTTTTGTTTTTCTTTACCTTGTCTGTGATGTGACTGACTTGTGTGTCCCTCTCTCACTCTTTTCTGACGGAAGCTAAGCGAAGCCAGTCTATCAGCAACTGTGTTCACCTTTACGAGGCTTTGCCTGCTACTAAAAGCGTCCCTCTGCTGCTGCACACTGTCAGCTCTTTCTTGCCTGGTATCTCTGCCAACTCTTGCTCTCACAGGCTCACAGGTACGGTGCGCCAGGAGCGCCCCCCACCCTCTCCCTCTCCCTCTCCCTCTCCCTCTCCCACTCCCTCTCCCACCTCCTCTCCCTCTCCCTCTCCCTCTCCCTCTCCCACCTCCTCTCCCTCTTACTTCCCCCTTCCTTTCCCGCTCATTTCCCACTTCCTGTTGTGATGCGTCATGAGTCTGTTAAGCTGGAGGAGTGCGCGCTGTTTTAAACAGAAGCAGTCATGAGTGGAAGTGGAAATGTGTGTTTTACATCAGTTAGCTCTCTTAGAAAATGAGGTTTGGAGGAAGCACACACGTGTAAATGAAGAGGTGTTGTGTTCTTTTTTTAGTACTTATGCACGGTTGGCATATGCATGTTTAGGCAGTGCAGTTTGGGCAGTGTGCCATGTGTGTAGCCCAGCCACTTCCCTCGTGGTTCGGCCTCTGGGTCACGACCTCAGAAGTGAAAGGGAGAAGTTGGCAAGAGAGGGCAGAGAATGTGGCACTGCGAACTAAGATGAGCTGTAGGAAAGGGAAAGTGACAGAGTGTGTGTGTGCGTGCGTGCGTGCGTGTGTTTGTGTGTGTGTGTGTTTGTGAGTGTGTGTGTGTGTGTGTGTGTGTGTGTGTGTGTGTGTGTGTGTGTGTGTGCGTGCGTGTGTTTGTGTGTGTGTGTGTGTGTGTGTGTGTGTGTGTGCGTGCGTGCGTGTGTGTGTGTGCGTGCGTGTGTTTGTGTGTGTGTGTGTGTGTGTGTTGCCATGTGTGCATGTGTGCGTGTGTATTTGTGTGTGTGTGTGTTGCCGTGTGCGCGTGTGTGTGTTTGTGTGTGCGTGTGTGTGTTGCTGCGTGTGCACGTGTGTGCGTGCGTGTGTTTGTGTGTGTGTGTTGCTGCGTGTGCATGTGTGTGTATGCATGCGTGCGTGTGTGTGTGTGTTGCCGTGTTTGCGCGTGCGTGTGTTGCTGCGTGTGTGTCCGTGCGCGTGAGCCCGCCTGACCCCCGCTCTCCCCCCTGTGCAGACGTGGAGGAGGGCCAGCTGGTGGAGTGTGCCGGGGAGGGCGAGCCCGGGGACGGAGACACACCCCTCCCTCGCAGCAGCAGCACCTCTGACATCACGCAGCCGCTGTCCGACGCCTTCCAAGGTCCGCCCCCTACACACCGCCACCCAAAAGGCACTGCGCACAGGAGATGATACATATATATGTCAATTAATCTGCATTAAATTATGAGATTGTCAATTATAAAATATGCTGCGTATTTATATTTATAAATCTGTAAATGAGTATTAAATATTGTAATTGTCCAACATGCAACATTTACATATATGAATACATGTAAATCTAAATCTTCAGTTTAAATATTATGTTTGTACCCCTCAAGGTTTATTTCACATGTACATCTGTAAATTAGTACTGAATAACAAGGGTCTCAACCACAAGATCTATTTCATACTTTGCATTTGCCATCCTTGAGATGTACATTGATACATGTTGATATCAATAACAGTATTAAATAATTAACGGCTTGACACAGAGTTCATCTCCTTCACTAGACTTGTGTGTTTTGTGGATAATCTGGCTATTTTGATTTGACAAATTTAAGGGGTGTTCCTGCCCTCTAGTGGACAAGAAATGCTACCCATTAGATTCCCAGAATGCCAGTTTCTGGTGAGCTGTAAGGCTCTCTCCCTGGATCCTCATAATTGGTGAATGCTGTGAGCTGGTAATCCTGTGAGTCTGGTAACATTTTTACCTCCGTGTTAAACGCAGGTCAGGAGAGGGAGTACTCGCCCAACGCCAGCATCTCGGACGGCCGCGTGTGTGTTTCGGAGAGCGCCGGCTCAGGGAGGAGGGACGGCGAGCCGCCTGTGGTGAGGCCCTCACACTCTCCGTCACCACGCCAGACTGTGACACGACACTCTGCCCGCTCAGAGGGCTCAGAAGCTCCTCTTTCCTGGGGAAAGCTTCTGTTTGTACCGCTAATCTATGAATAAATTCAGGGGTTTGCATCATGCACTACACTAAATGCTTTTCCTGGAGTTCACTTCTTACGCTCATCATCCGTCTGCAAAAGTATTTGAATTAAATCCAAAGCTTCAAGTAGGAGGTGCAGATTATATGATCGTTTTTTTTTTACTTTTATTGTTTAAAGCAGTCTCCTGGTGTGCGATAATCTCTCATCTTGGTGTCTGCTGCAGAACTCAAAAAGGGAACCCACCAAAATTCATAAAATGTCACCTTTGAAGTACTAATGACTCATATGGCACCATCTGCTACTTCCTACTCTAACCCTAATAATGTGATATCAGCATGTGCTTACCACAGACCCCGCCGCACTGTGTGCTTCTTAGAAACATGTAGGCGCCAGTCTACACCGCTGTATTCTTCCTGATATAGGGTGTTAGTCTGAGGCCAGAGTAACGCCCCTCTCTCCCTGTGTCAGATTTTGATTCGGCGGAGTAGCAGTCCCGCTGACCTGGACTACGCTGGGGAGGGCCAGACGCCGTACGGGAGGGCCAAGCTGCGTGAGAAAAGTGAGATCATTGACCCCTGTCAATCACTCTGTCCCTGTGCCAGAGCCACGCCCTCTGTTTCTGTACCCTAACTCAACCATGTGTGTCTGTATCTTCATACGCATTCTCTGTTTCTATACCCCAAATCAACCTTGCGTCTCTATATCCCAGATCCATTCTCTGTGTCTGTACCCATAACTCAGCCCCGTCTCTGTATCCCCAGATCCATCCTCTGTGTCTGTATTCCAGCTCAGTTTCCGTCCCAGCAGATGGTTTCTGTGCATGTCCTAACCGCCTAACCCTGTTGTTGCCAGCTGATTATCGACTGCAGGTTCTGTGTGCTGACATTCAGCAGTTCCCGTTACTGAAACGCTTGCCCGTGAAACTTTACCCCTTCCGTGTGCCATACGTTGTGTACCCACTCTGTGACTCCATGCGTTTAAATGAGAGAGTGAGGTGACCTTTATGGAGCGGGAGGGGGTGGGCACAGCAGCAGTGTGCTTTTCCAGTAAAGCCAGCTCGATTGGGCAGCTGATGAATGGGTGATCTGTGTCTGTGATCTGCTCGATGAGTCACCGGCTCCCCCCCCCCGCCCCTCAGGCGAGAGCGTGAGCAGCGAGACCTCCAACGGGTGCCTCAATGACGCCGACGTCAGCCTGCTGTCCTGGCAGGCCTTCGAGGAGGAGCCGGACTCCCAGTCGCCCCACGATGTCACCGTCGACCCCGACCCCCGGGGGGGTCTCCTGCTGAGCCGCACGGAGGCGCTGGCAGGTACCCACCGCCGGGACCCCCGTGGGGAAGGCTGGGGGGGGGGGGCATTGTGGGAAACTGTGGGACAGACTGTGTACTGGGGTGGGTGGTGGGGTACACTGAGGTTTTATGGTGAGCAGTAGGGTAAACTGAGGTATAATGGTGAGCGGTGATCCAGACGGTGTGTATTATGGTGAGCAGTGTTGTACAGACTATATGGATTGAAGTGAGCCAGTGGTTCAGACAGTATGGGTTAAAGTGGGAAGATGTTTCCCCCAGAAGAAGTGCATGGCTCTGAACCCTTATGGAGAGGGGCAGGGACAGCCAGAGCTACAGTACGGGCGGGTCACAGTGGCAGTCAGCTCATACCGCGATACACAGGATAGGGTGCGAGTCACTTTGTCAGACGGCCTCAAACACTGCCGGTACGTTCAGAGGGACCGTTTGGGCGGCGGAGTGCACCGCGGCCTGACCTTTGTAGGTAGAGCCACAGGCAGCCGTTGGAACACGATCCCTCGGATAATGTCTCCTCCTGAATGCAGACCCCACCCCCCACCCCCCACCTGCATCACTGAGAGGGGCTCAGCTTTCCCGAATGTCCTGGCCAACCCTGGCCATCGCAGGACTCCTCCTTTAACACGGTTAAAGTGCCCACGGTTAATCACAGCACCTGATACTGAAGTCCTCTCTCAGCTGAATAATTCACCCAGAGCGCAAATGTCTCATGGCTATGTAGGACTGTTAACCAGGTCATTCTCATCTATTCCTGTAACCAGACAGGACAGATCCTGCCTAAAAAAATCCCCCTAGCAGCACCGTGACCCTGGGCTTTTAATCAATCCAGGCAGGGTAATGTTTCAGAGATGAGGCCAGGACTTAGGTTATACACCTGTGTGTATATGCATGTGTAGATATACAGCAGGGAGAGCTAATGTTAAAAGCTTAGAGATGGTTGAGAAGTGTTTGAAACCTCAACAAGATATTTTCTCATCTATTTATGAAGCATAGGAAAAAATCACTGCCTTCAAATACTTATTATACCAGTATTTCAGGCAAGGAGCTTCCATTAAAAATACTTTGAATCGTTAACAAATGCAACAATTTTATGTTATGCCTTTCCACAGAATTCTGAATTCCCTTTTGCATATTTGGGTTAATCTGAGAGTATACTGCCTTAAAGTATATGATTTACATTGAAAGGTTGTGAAATGTCCATCATTCAAATAATGGGCAACTTATGAAGTATTAATGGGAATAAAACATGTTGCAAATTCACAGAGAAGGTTGAGTGTGTGGGAGAGATGAATTGGAAATAAGTGGGAGTGTTGAATAACTGATTTAAGATAATACTGCATTATAATGTTCTAGGCAGCCTGAGAGACTATTTTACATTTAACTACACATACCATGGCTGTGTTCTCATAAGTGCAACAGCAGTGTAATCTAGTGGTAAGGAGCAGGGCTCATATCCCAGATGTTGCTGGTTTGATTCCCCATTTTGATTCCCCACATCCCCTGGTTTGATATCCAGCTGTGTAAGTGGATAAAATTGTAACCTACTGTATGTAAGTCTCTCTGGAATGTCTGCCAGATAACAGTAATGTAATGTGATCATGGCCATGTTCCAGCATTTCTGTTGAGTTTTTGGACAGAACATCTCAGAAGTGAAAGCGTACTGAGCTCTTCATGGCTGTGTGATTCTACGGGCCTTTCCAGATAATCTGAGACGTGGCTGGTTAGGTGAGGTTATTAGAATCAGGGACCTGTAGTCAAATCAGCACACATCTGCCTCTCGCAGCTGTAAGGAAATCTCAGGTGATTTCCTGCCCCCTGTCAACCTGTCAGGAACTCCCCAAAAGCCCCCCCGTCACCCCCCCCCCCCCCCGTCTGTCTTTGGCTGTTTGGGCAGGGCTTGGTGCTGGTGGCCAGGTGTTGGCTGCATTCTGCCCCAGCAACAGCGAAAGGCCTGCCCTGAAAGCAGAGTCATAGGACCAGAGGGAGGGGGGAGGGGAACAGCTGGCCTGGGCCGAAGCGGGGGGGCTGTGGGGTGGGTGTTTATTCGGCTCACTGTGCAGGCGCTCACCTGCTTCAGCAGAATGATCAGTTAGACGCGAGTCTCACCCACCTGTCTGGCCCAGGACGTGCCTCCCCCCCCAGTCTGTTTGCTGAGTGCATTCCATCTCCTCTGTCCTCACACTTCCAGGGCACGCTGAACTCGGCGCTCTCCTGAGAAGAGTGTCACACCTGTCTGTCCGGGAAACGCCTGCCTGGTTGTCCTCAAACGGCCTTGCGGGTGTTTCGGGGAGGAGGGGGGATGGGGCGGGAGGTGCACAGAGCTCCCTGAAACGCTGCCATTTGAGGCGTGAGCAGCATTTATACTTTTGCATCTGTGACCTCAGGATGGCAGTGTAGCATAGTGGTAAATAGCAGGGCTTGTAACCAGAAGGTCACTGGTTCGATTCCTTGCTGGGGCACTGCTGCTGTACCCCTGGACAAGGTACCAGAAGTAAAGTAAATATCCAACTGCTCCTACCGGACAGATGAATATGCAGGCGACTTCGTGGCAGTTGGGGATGTGTGTGTTGGAGGGGTGTTAGTTCTACCTCCTCTACCGGCTCAAAGCACAGAACCAATTAATTAGACTGGATTTTTTTTTATTTTGTCATTTGTGTTTTTTTTGTTTTTTCGATGTCATGATTGTCATTGCTGAGACCGTAAAACAATGGCTGCTGTTTGAAATGAGTGTGCAAAAGATGCTTACAGGCTAAAGCAGTCTGGCTTTAGCTGGCTGTCGGGCCACACGCACCAGGCGTACCCCTAGCCATGTGGAAGCGATGGGGGCAGCGGGGTGATGGAAGGTACTCGCACACTCACTCATTGCGATTGCACTGTCATTGTTTGGTGTCCTGAAGTGTCCGTCTCTCCCCGTTTAGGTTCTGAGCGTGCCCTCCCCACCCACACCGCACCCCCGTCCCACCCCCAGCACCCCCCTGCCACGCCAGCTTTGCTAGGGCCCCCCGAGTGCCGGGACTGCCCCCCCCTCCTGGAGGACACCATGCACCCGTCTGTGTTGCACATGCCAGAGGACCTGGGTACTTTCCTGTCCCTTTGCCCGTGTTGATCTGTGCCTGTGTCAGTGACTCGGGCCGGCGCCTGTGTCAGTGACTCGGGCCGGCGCCTGTGTCAGTGACTCGGGCCGGTGCCTGTGTCGGTGACTCGGGCCTACACCTGCGTTGGTGACTCGGGCTGGCGCCTGTGTCGGTGACTCGGGCTGGCGCCTGTGTCAGTGACTCGGGCTGGTGCCTGTGGCAGTGACTCGGGTCTGCGCCTGTGTCAGTGACTCGGGCCGGTCCCTGTGTCAGTGACTCGGGCCTATGTCAGTGACTCGGGCCGGTGCCTGTGTCAGTGACTCGGGCCTGCGCCTGTGTCAGTGACTTGGGCCTGCGCCTGTGTCAGTGACTTGGGCCTGTGTCAGTGACTCGGGCCGGTGCCTGTGGCAGTGACTCGGGCCGGTGCCTGTGTCAGTGACTCGGGCCTGTGTCAGTGACTCGGGCCGGTGCCTGTGGCAGTGACTCGGGCCGGTGCCTGTGTCAGTGAGTCGGGCCTGTGTCAGTGACTCGGGCCGGCGCCTGTGTCAGTGACTCGGGCCGGCGCCTGTGTCAGTGACTCGGGCCTGCGCCTGTGTCAGTGACTCGGGCCTGCGCCTGTGTCAGTGACTCGGGCCGGCGCCTGTGGCAGTGACTCGGGCCTGTGTCAGTGACTCGGGCCTGCGCCTGTGTCAGTGACTCGGGCCGGCGCCTGTGTCAGTGACTCGGGCCGGCGCCTGTGTCAGTGACTCGGGCCGGCGCCTGTGTCAGTGACTTGGGCCTGCGCCTGTAGCTGTGTCTCTGCTGGAGGCTTTGGGAGAGAGCTGTGGGAGCAGTTTGCAGTCTCTGGGTGTCTGCACTCTGGCTGATTTGGGCATCTTTATTCTCCAAAGCCTCTCCCAGCTCCTCCCCAAATCATGCTTTCTGTCTTCTGATTCTGACTGGTTTTGTTTTTTTTCCAGTGAAAATCAGAGCACTTTTTTCTCCTTATTTCTAACTTTTCAGCAGATTTATTAAGGCATGCTGGTGTTTTTCCAGGTTGGGTTTTTTCTTTCATTATTCTACAGCTTGTTCAGTGCCCTCTTTAAAGTTCTTTTTTGAACAGTTGAATTCTGAATTTCTGCAGCAACTGTGGGTGTCCTTAAGCTCTTCATCCTTCATTACAGAAAGTCTTTAAAGCTCTCAGTCTTTAAAGCTACACAGAAAGTGGGTAAGCTAATTTAATTTAGATCACTACAAAGTAATAGTTCTTTATTATTAATAGGGGACTTTTAAGTAACTAGTCAGAGAATAATCAAATAGACTTGCAGTTCCGAGTTATAGTCATTTACATCTAAATAGGTTATCATCTCAGAGACACTTCAAACGCTCTTTTTTTATCTGTTGCGTAAGAGTCGCTGCTAAATCAGGGAAAACGACTGTCTTCACATGGACGTTTTTAGTTGGATGTACTTGCAAACGGAGCTCACACGACTGCTGGCAAATTTAAAGTCCTCTCTTGCACTGCCATTACTGCTTGTCACGGTAGCAGTTTACAGAGTTAATTGAAGGGCACTGTTAAGTGTGATTAAGCCGCTGCCCTGGACAAGCTTTCTGACCTCAGGGCTCTTATTTTGGAAAGAGTCTGATTAACATGACCTTTTCCCATTTAAACTGTCCTAGAGATTGCTAATACATTTCCCCTTGTCCCCCTCTTCAGGGATTTGCTCATCTGAAATAGGGGCGGAGCCTGAAAAGGCCCCTCCAGAGTTTCAGTTAGAGAAATTTTCACCTATTTGTGTCATGGACACATGTTTAAGATTATGTGTCATCACTGAATTATATCATCACTATTTTAGAATGTCACAACATTTTGTATGAATGTAGCATGTAGCAAAATGGTGCCAAATAAAGAAAAGTCATTTCTCCCAATTTGAAAACTGTAATTTAAAAAATGGTTGCTTTTAATTCTCTGTCCGAGTGACCTACAGCCTGTGTTCTTTTCCATCCAAGCCTCCAAAATTTGGTAGATGACATTAATTTGTGCAAACAGAAACCCTGCCCTCACCTCTGTCCTCGTTTGTTAAGGCCGGTGCTGGTCCGATTGTGTCTGGATTCCTCTGATCGCCGTGGTTGTGTAACACGAGGCCTATTCCTATTAACATTGTTATTTTAATATAAATTAATTAACATCAATAGTGACTCAAAGTTATTCTTTTTAGTTTGAGCCATGATTCTCAGTTTGGGGCATGTAAACCACACAGGAATGCTGCTATCACACAGTTTCACTAATTGTCTTAATTCTACTTCTGTGATTATGACATGGGGATTTTTTATTAAGCTGCTGGCAGGATGCAGTTATAAATGAAATTTTGCAGTGAATATTTTAATTCTTTTCCTGCATGTGTTGCTCTCTTCGCTTCCTCTTCCTGCTTGGTGTCAGTCCTTTTGCATCCTCATCAAACGATGAGGCTGTGGGGTTGTTCTCAATGGCCGTCATGGACAGGGTTATTAAATACACTTCCCTGATTTGTTCTTATTGGATATGTTAATATACACACATGCACAGTAGCTGAACATCGGGGGTCCTTTTCAGGGGACACAGCTCTGTACAGTAGCACTGTCTCCTGAGTCCTGTAAAGGTTTGCATAGCTAAGTGTCTTGTTACAGGGCAGAGAATCTTGGGAGATGCAATTTCGTCTCGCTCATCGGCTCCAAGTTAGATTTTGTTTTGCCTTTATTTGTGTTGTATATTTCACTGCCAAAATCTATTACTTATCTCAGTGACCATGAAATGAAATGATTAATTCGGGTGTTTGTGAGTAGAGTGACACCTTTTATCTGAAATTCTCAGGAGATCAAGAGAAGGTTTCAGCTGTGTGAGCTCTATGGCTGAATTCTGCTGAATGTTCAGTGTCATGGTTGATCTGAAGACAGGGGACACATCTGGGCCAGGTCTCTGTCTGGGGGGGGCGTTATGGCAGAGACACCCCCCGCCCCCTTGACACAAGCCACCAACATTCCCCTGCTGCCCCCCCCCCCCCCCCCACAGACAGCAGCGAGTGCCTGACGGATGACATCAGCATCATCGCCGGGGGCAATCTCACCGGCTGGCATGCCGACTCCGCAGCTGTGATCTGGAGGAGGATTCTGGGAATCCTCGGAGACGTCAACAGCATCCGCTGCCCCAAGATTCACGCCAAGGTGTTCTGCTACCTCTACGAGCTCTGGCACAAGCTGGCCAAGGTGAGGAGAGAGCACTCAGCCCGTGGCCACTCACATTCTTTGACACTTTCATGCAAACAGCCGAAAATGCAATCTCGGCTCTGTAACCATTTAGGACTTCATTTTTTGCTCTGTGATTGATGTTGTTTTTATTTGTCTTTGGCTAACACTGCTGTTTTTGTCAAAGTAATTTGACATGAAGTGATTTAAAATGAAAGCTGGTTAAAGCAGCAGTATTCTGAAAATTCAAAGCAGTGCATTTGTTCTTGGCGTGGTGCCTTGCAGAAGCTTTCACTGTTCAGATGGCAGGAATGCCGAAGCTTTTAGCCAGACACACTTCAACATGTGCCGTTGTTCTTCTGTCACTAATACTGCTGGTTTCTTTTCCCTTCATTTTGAGTGATATTACTATTTAATTTAATACGAAACTGTGAACAGAAGCAACATGTTGAAGATTCAAAACAACATATTTGCGTTTGGCTTGATGCCTGGCTAAAGCTTTCTCTGTTCAGATGGCAGGAGGAGGAACAGTGTAGAAAAACTTATGGAGAGAACAGCCTGCTGGGAATTTGTGCACCAGTGCTGTTAATCCTGTAAAGACCATTACAGAAAATAAACTGTCTTTTGCAAAGTAGGGGCCTTCAGAGGTGGAAATGTCCGGCTGTAGAAGGTTTTAGTCACCAAGATTTGTTCCAATCACTTGGGTTTTGTAGCAGCTCTTCAGCCGAAAAGGGAGCTAATTAGCTGAAATCACCTGTCTCGGCGCACCGGCGGAACGGGCACATGCAAGTGCTTGTGCTTTGGAGGAGCGGAGTTGTCCCTGGCAGGACCCTGTGTTATTCATGCATATTCAGGTGACTGTGCAGCTGAAAGCGCGGTCATGGGGCTGATCGGTAAGCCGCGCCTCGGAGCCGTTAAGTCTCATCACCACCGGCCAGACGGAGGGTCCTTAAAGAGGCCCGTTGAGCCAAGCGTGGAGCAGGGCCCTGATTGGCCGCCGGGGCAAGGGCCCCCGTTGGCCGGTGATTGAGTAAACGGCCTGGGTGTGTGTGTTTTGATTGCAGATCAGAGACAATCTGGGAATCAGTGTGGATAATCAGTCGTCCCCGCCCCAGCCTGTCCTCATCCCACCCCTACGCATGCTGGCCTCCTGGCTCTTCAAGGTGAGCTCGGCGCTCGGCCCACAGCCAGCCTCACACGGTTTCCATGGTGTTTATTCAAGATGACGACAGCGGCCCGACCGTGAGCAAGGCCGCAAATTACCCAGAAACACCGTGGTCACAGTGGTTTGACCGTGGTTTACAGGTGCAAATTAGAAGTAATGTTGTACTGACTCACCAGCCCTGATGCATTTAAATCCTAAGTACACTGCTTGACTGTCAAATTACACCTTAGTTCATTTGCTATACTTTCTACTAATCTAGTTACATTAATACCATTCTCTGACTTAAAATGTTTAATTCACAACATTACAACTGGATAGATTTATACCTTTTTTTAATCCTGTTTGACCAGATGTCAAGTTAAGTGAGGTTTTCCAGGGTAAATAAAGGATAAATTTAAAACTGTACTAATAGTTACATAGAAAAAGATATTTCCTAATTGCTGTATGCTGTAATGAAATGGAAGCAGCTCCAGTCTACGGTGGAGATCATGTATGTCATGGTCTTTGAGCGCAGCCAGATGCCTTTGTAACAGCATTACTGTGATAAGTATTCTGACAGCACTGATGACTTGCGGTGCTAGCTGTTACTGGCTGTAAGGCTGCTTGATCACTCCAGTGGGGTGTGCTCAGTCTGAGAGGAGATTTTTCTCCTGAGTTAGTTTGATAGTGTGCGTCTCTGTCAGGGTGATGTCTGCGCTCTCTGATTGCTGTCTCTTGTGATGCTGGGCGCCCCCTGCAGGCCACTGCGCTGCCTGTGGAGTATAAGGCAGGGAAGCTGCAGGCCTACAAGCTGATCTGTGAGATGATGACCAAGCGGCAGGATGTCCTGCCCAACAGCGACTTCCTGGTGCACTTCTACCACGTCATGCACAAGGGCTTCAACAGCGACGACCAGGTAGCCATAGCGTGAGCTAAACCTACAATGCAGGAGCAGGAACATGTAGTTTAAAATACCCATGAACACACACGCATACATACACTACAAACACATAAGCACACACACATATACACACACACACACACACACACACACACGCATGTGTACAGTATGCACACGTAAAGACACTAGCATTACATATATAAAGACTCACACCACAAGTAGGCGTAAACATGTTTTCTTTCTTTGTTTCTCTCTCTCTTTCTCTTTCTTTCTTCCTTTCTTTGCCTCTGTCTCTCATTTTCTTTCTTTTTCTTTCATGTTGCTCCCAGTCATGAACTGCACTCATTATGGTTTTCAGATGTATTTTTCACCTGTTTCAGTGGATTCATTCACACATTCACACATTCGTTCACACATTCACACTCATTCACACTCCTCACTCAGCACTTCTACCACTTTTCTGTAGAGGTTTGTAACTGCAGTGATTTTACTGCCTCTGAACAGTAGATGGTGCTGTGGTGAAAGAAATCTGAAGTACCCAAATGCCCCCTGTTGCCACGGTTCCCTGGCAGAGCATTAACCTGCTAGATGTGATTGGTCTGGTGAAGATCAGGGAAGAACATTCAATAAACTGCCTGTTGCCTTACTACCTTTTATAATCGCAAGAAAAATTGTTACGTTTCCTGCTGGTAATCGACTTTGCTGAACTAGATCTTAAGTTTGTTTGCTACAGTTCTGGATGAATAGTGCCAGCGGAATAGCTTGTGATGTGGGGGTATTTTTTGTAAAGGGCTTCTCAAGAGTCTTCTCTTTGCCAGTGGATTTTAAGCTGTAGGGCAGCTGGTGGAGAGTTCTGAGCACAGTAACCATGTTTCTCGTGTTCTTACGGCAGGCAGCGATCTCAGGATGAGGTCATGTGAGCCATAGTTATTGCATAGTTAGCGCACAGCATCGTTAGCTAATGTGTCTAAGGGACTGTCAGCCGCTTTGATGCATTAGCTGAGTGGCAAAGTTCTTAGCGCGGTCATTTTGACTGATGACACCACAGTTCTGTACTAATGAGCGTAATGAAGAGAGTCATGCCTTTGCCTTCACCAGGGCATTAAACTGTGACTTCAGCATTTTGCTTCAGAGGAGAGCTCTGTAATCAGAGGTGGGTGTTAGTCAGCTTTTGTACATTTTCAGGGACAAAAGGTTTTGTGCATGAAGGGTTACCTCAAACTTGAATTGAATGTTTTGTTTGTGTTTATTCGCACTTATGTGTATGTGCGCAGACACAGTCCTAGTCAGAATGTTTAGGCAGTTTTAGATGTTGTCTGGGCAGTGTGGTGTAGTAGTAATGAGCAGGGCTTGTAACCAAAAGGTTGCTGGTTTGATTCCCCACTGCCGCCGTACCCTTGGTCAAGGTACTTACCCAGAATTGCCTCCGTAAGTGTCCAGCTCTGTAAATAGACAACATGTAAAACTGTAACCTATGTAAGTCACTCTGGCTAAGAGTGTTTCTGCTAAAAGACAATATAGTAATGTAATTCCTTTGGTAAATGATGAGAGACTAACCTAATGGTTGCATTTGACGTGGGTGAGACCTGCAAACGGCAGGCATCAGATCCGCACATTCGTAGCCGTCCAATCACAGTGACCCGCCTGTCGCCAATCAGGCTGACCGTCACGGCAACGGGTTCCTCTGCTCTGATCTGTATGTCTTTCTCCATCGGTGCTGTTCCCACCCTTACAGGAGCATCCATCAGCACAGAAAAACCTCACAACACGTCTGGCGGCGCGCCACTCCAAACAGCCTGTTCTTCTCAGAATAATGCAGCTCCTAAAACAAAGATGATTTGGGGGGGGTCGGGGTGGGGGGTGTGGGGGGTGTGGGGGCTTTGTGATTAAATTCCTTTGTCTTCGCCGCGAACGCGTCCGCGCTCTGCTCGGACTTGGCAGGAAGACAAGCTTATTAGAATGTTTCCGTGTCATTAAATAATGTTTGAGCTCCTGCGGTGTGTATGTGATTAATTAAGGATTGACGTCTGTCGCGTACGTTTATAGAGACGCGCCGGCGTGAGTGGCGTGCGGGGGGGGCAGGTGGGGGGTGTCTGCGCGTTTTCAGCAGTTTCGGCGCATGCCACGCAGGAACGAGGCCGGACCGAGGAGCGGCCGGTCTGTTCCCTGGCTTTGTTGTGCCCAAATACAATATGGGGACGTCTGCTGAGCTGGCAGAGGCTCAGGGTGCGAGGGGCCCAGACGGGACGGGGGGAGAGGGGGCACGCGGCTCACCCGCTTCGCATGAGAGCGTCCTGGGGGCCAGGTGTCTGGGGGCTGTGACCCTCTGCGGGCTGCAAGGTGCAGTGGTGACGTTTCAGTAGGAACGTCCTGGCGCAAGGCTGTTCGGCAGCGCTGGGTCACTCTGCGACCGGGGATGATGATGATAAACATGTAGGAGCATCACGGGGACACTTTGACTAGTCCGACCCTTCACCTTGTCCTTTTTGGGTATCTTTTTTTTTTTTTTTAAGTGCGATTGAGATGCAATCTCCGTTTAAAAAAATAATTCATGTTTGCAGGTGGGTGCTTTGAAAGTAAGTGGTAGATCTGTGGTGAACGGGAGGCTTGGCACAGGGAGAGGAGAGCGCTCTCCCTCCCTCTCTCTGTCTTCGCTCGGTAATGACAGGGTTTGGCGGAGCACTGCCATCCGCCCCCGGGGCTCCTGTGAAACCCCTCTGCCGGCGTCTGAAGGAACAGGTGAAATCTATTCATTAGCCATTAGCACCCAGCACGGCGCGCGGGTCCAGCTGGTGCCGGGGGGAAATGGCGGCGGAGTGCGCGGCTGGGCCCAGGCCCGAGCCCGAGATCATCGCTCCCGCAGCTCCGGATCGCGGCAGACCCACGCTGGCACGCCGCCTGCCTCGCCCCGCGTGCCCGAGAGAGGGCTAGGAAGAGGGGGGGGGGGGGGGGGGGGGGGGAGTAGTGCGCAGATAAAGCCTGGCATGTGATAAAGGCTTTAGAAAGACAGGAAATAAGGCCCTCGTCCACACACACACATTCCCCCACCACCATTGTCCCGTCCCCCGCCACCCGCCCCCCCCCCCACTCCAGCCGTCAGCGTCGTCAGCTCCGCAGAGATGGGATAATGTAGGTAATAAATCCAATAAAAAGGTGGATGTACACACAGGCCCACAATGGGCCAATGGCAGCCTTTTGTGGCTCCGCAGTTACTCACACCGGCGCTGACACCGCCGTCGCCTCTTTCTTCTGCTTTAATGCGGCTCGGCTCCCTGTAAATGCTGCACACATACTCACACATGTACATATACAAACACATTTACACGTACACATACACGTACACACGCACATTTACACATGCGCCGGGAGGACTCAGCCCTCTGTCTGCCTTCCCATCACCACTCCAAAGTGAAGGAGGAAGTTCCACCAGAACGCCTGACTCTGATGAACAGAGAATAAAAAAAAACACAGTCATAATATCATCTACCATTTTCTCAAACAGCAGCAGAGAAACTGAGGGTCTTTCTTTTGCATAACTAGTTTGTGAGCGTTAGATAAGGCTATGTAATGGCCTTTATAACCATTCATTACAAGTTATTAACGCTTTCATCGAGCGCCATAGTGTGTAATATGTGAGATGTGTGGGTCCACCGGTGGTATATGGTATGGCGAGTAAACCATGTTTATAAGAGGATATTAATGTTAATGAATAATCGGTAATGTTGGGTCTCATTTATCAGTTTTTATGCTGGGTTACACAGCATCTGTGAAAGCTGCCTGTGCAGCACCAAACTCAGCTAACCTTGACAGTACACATCACCCTTTTGGCTGGATTCTAGTAACTGTGCGATACCTGCCTTTGCCACAGGATTAACTTGTCAAGAATGGATGTGAAGGTTAACTGGATGCCTTCAAAATGTGATTTCCACAGCCAGCTTCTTCTTTTGGTTAAAACCCATGGCTTTTATAAAGAAAACCGTTCATGATTTAATGGTTTGGCAAAACAATGATTATGAAGGAGCAGAATGTCTAATTATGCTACTGTATGTGCTTGTAGTGTGTACTATTTATCTACAAAACATACATATATGGGAAATGTGTAAGTGGTAGCTCCTCTGCATTCTAAAAAGTCTTAAGAACTTTTTAAAAAGAAAAAATAATAATTTTCCAGATGTGGGTAAAGTCATTTTTCATGTAATCATAAAACAAGTCAGAAAATGTTAAAAACCTAAATATGTTTGTTAAAAGTGGTTTCCTACTTACACTGCAAAAAGTGTATATTAAGTGTAAAAATAAAGACAGCAGTATATTGTTTGCAAATTATGATGTATTGTAGTCATCTTGTATAGATATGGCTGTCAATTTACCCAAACGTGTACTTTTTAACAAAGCTGTAGCAAGTGGAAAATGCCGGCATCTTCGGCTTTAACACCTCAGCTCTGTAGGATTTGCTGTGTTTGTCCTGAAATTAACAGCCAAGCAAGCAGAGTTTTTCAGGAACACAACAGAAATGATGCAAATAATACGTTTGAACAGTGTAGGTCTCTTTTTGCAGTGTGTAATAAGCTGACACAAAAACTCTGCTCTCGATTAAACTGAAAGCGAGTCCAGGTTCTGTGTGTCTCTGCCTGGGCGTTTTTCGGGCTTATCGCCTTTCTACGGCCCGGTTTTCTCCTGTGGAATATGGAGAGGGTTAAGCCGCCTCTCAGATTGGCGCTAATGCGCCTTTTGTTGCCGGCGGTAAAACCTGCTGCCAGCCCAGGGGACGCTGGGCCTTTTTTTTTCTTTTTCATTTCCACACACAAATTTCAAATTGTGTTTTCTACACTTACGGACACAATGGAAATGTTTCGCCCGAAAAAAAAGAAGAAGAAAAAAAAAGCGCCACTTCCTTTAACACGCTCATTTTGTGCAATCATCCGCCAGTTTTCGGCTGCTAATTACCACCGACTGTTCTTCACATTACGTTCCAAAGGTCAATTACGGCAGGATGGGGTGGGGGGGGGTGGGGCTGGGGGTTGGGGGAATGGGGGGGGCGCGAATCCCGACCGAACGCTTTAAAACGCTTTAAACTAATTTTCTATTTCTGTCACAGTGTGTTTTCTTTATTGCTTGTATGTTTTTTTCCTGCCCCCCGCATCCCCACCCACCCCTCTTCTGTCGTCTGTTTACAAAGCATTCAATTAAAGTGATTGATTTAGCAGGTAGCGAGCAGCTGAAGTACGGGAGGTGGAGGGTGCCGGGCCCGTGTTTGAACTGCGTGATTTCGCACGGCTCTGTAGATACGGGGGCAGATGTTCAGGGCCCGGAGCCTTAGCTACGCACACAGGCAATGCTCAGATAAGCAGCCTCAGCAGTGGCCCCCTCACCTGCAATGCCTCCGTCTCGTTTTCGCCTGAAGAGGAACGTCGGACCCCTCCCTGATTCGAATGTGAAAAGTCATGCTACGTTTGCCCATTTCATGGTATGGCTGTTCCTACCCTCAAAGCAGTGGTTCTGCAAGATGAAGTCTGTTTTGGGCCTGTTTTGTCTTCATAAGCACATCCACAGTGGCACAGAGCGGTGTGATGTTGCATTCAGATTCATCGTCGAACGTTTCTGTTCAGTAACAAAGTAAGTGCGTCACACAGTGGCACTGTCACCACAGTCTGGTCATGTGACATTGACACATACCAATCGATCTGGCGGGTAGGACACTGATGCCTTCTCCAGCCAATCCCGCGTCCACGGCGCCTGATGTGGACCAGATGGGCCCGTAACGTGACGGGGAGGCCATCGACGCGTCAGTGTGTAACATTAACCCCCCGGAAACACGCTCCGTCACCCCCCCACCCTTTCCCAGCAAATCCCTCTTTAATGCGGACTGTGTCAACAGAGCCGGAGCTGGGCCATCTGCCGCCACTCAGGGCGCGGCCCCACAATACCTGCGTCCCGGGGTGTGTAATTACAGGTGCGCTTGAGGAGCGCTGTCGCTCTCTCTCGCTCTCTCTCTCTCTCTCTCTCTCTCTCTCTCTCTCTCTCTCTCTCTCTCTCTCTCTCTCTCTCTCTCTCTTTCTCTCCCTCCATTAATCACGCAGTCCGCCGTGGAAAAAAAAGCCTTGCCCTTTGTTTCCACCAAGGGCCTCTCAGGGCCCATCTGCCGACGCTCTCAGGGCGTGTTTGCTCTGTGGGAAAGCGGTCCACCGTCGCCCCGCGCTTCGAAAGGCCTCAGAGTTTAAACATTAACCCGCTGGAAGACGCCCCCGCGTCGAGCCTCGTTAGGTCTTCCAGGAAAATCGCAGCCCTTTTTCGGTCCCGATAACATTTCCAGGCCCGGTGTTTACCGTGAGTCGTTCTGATAGCTGCGGGCTGTTGCCTCAACTCGGAGCTGACTTCACCATGTCTCATCTCCGCTGAGTCTGCAAATGTAGAAGTGATGTTCCGGGAAAATGCGATGGCCAGCAGTCCCTTTGTAGGCTAATCAAAGGCTTTTGCGTCAACGCTGTTTGATATTTGCAGTGGCCTTCCATAATCATGACATGAGTCAAACAGATTCAGCAATATTGCTTAAACATTTGTTTTTGGATCATAGACCATGAATCTGACAGAGGCTTTGGGGGATTCATAAATTATCGATCTGCAAACCATGTTCATATCATTAGATTTCATTACAATCATTAGGACACACTGTAATCCAGAGCGATTTCCAGCACAATAGAACATCCAATACTGTATCCATTCAAGTTAAATGAGCAACACACCAGACTAACAACACTCCCAGACCAGTGATTGTGAGCATAACACTCTTTCAATACCATAACTTTCCACAAAACCTTGGGTGTGAAAAAAAACCAGTCGACCCCATTCTTCCTCCAAGGGAAACTGGTTGTTCAGGGCCGCTCTGAATTGTGGACTCAGCTTGACCGCTGTAACCGAACCGCGATCCTGTCTTTCTCCAGGACGTCCTGAACACGGTCATCCGTCACTGCTCCCCACGGTTTTTCTTCCTGGGCCTGCCGGGCTTCACCATGCTGCTGGGGGACTTCATCACGGCCTCTGCGCGCATCCTCGGCTCCGACGCCATCGAGGTGAGCCCTGCCGGACGGGCACGCCCCAGCGGTTTGCCCCGCCCACAGACAGATCGATATTGTCACTGTAAAGTTGCCTCTTTAGTCCGCATAACAGTTTGGGTCAGCATACCTGTACATTTTAAAGACTATTAAAGAAGTAGGTTTTAAAGTTAACGAATTGAAGAGAAGGGCAACAAGACTAGTCCCAGACTGTAAATGGGTCGCTTGATACACTGCAGTTATCTTTTTCATCTCACTAGAAGGAGGCTGAGTGGGTGGTATTTTTGTTATCCAAAATGGAATAATAAGGTTAATCACGGCTTTTTCAAGACAGGTTCCCTCAGCAGAACCAGAGAGCAGAGGTCGTTCTGGTTTGAAGAACTGCATACTGAATCAGTATTTTCCAGTATTTTTCCAGGATGCGTAGTACAACCAGAAGCCCTGAGATCTATTCAGAACCATTCATTTTCCTGTTTGTAGTGATGTTTTTGAAATCTTAAATGTTTTTTTTTTCTATAACTTGTAAGCTTCACTAGAGTTTGGTTTCTATGGTGTAAACTTCCGAAGTGCTGCGTGGTGGCTCATATGTGTATTTGTGAGATAACACCAGATTACTGTTGACCAAAGGCAGAATGACAAGCCAGGAGTGAATGGAGTGATGTTCCTGTTATGCTCAGCTGTTCAGCTCTTGTTAGTGGATGCCCGGTGGTTTTGTGAGGTTTGGTACAGGCAGTGAGAACCCCCTGTCTCGTTTTCCAGGCTCCCAGGATTGAAGCACAGACAGTGCTGGGGTCACTCGTCTGCTTTCCCAACCTGTACCTGCAGATTCCCTTTCTGCAGACCGTACCTGGAACCAGTGACATCATCGTAGGCAAGGAGGACGTAAAGGTACACCAGTCTTTAATCCCAGAAAGTCTTTTATCCCATGTTGCTATTTGGCTCTGACTAGAAGAGGGAGCTCTTACAATGGTGGCGTCTCTCTGATTGACTGAATGGCACCTGCAGTAACAGCTCATTGCCACTAGAGGCACTAGAGGGCAAAAAGGCCCCGCCAACATAGCCCATTCAATCACTGCTGGAAATGCAAATGAGGACTTTTCTCTCTGTTTGCGTGTGAGTAGAGAGTGTGCCTTATCTACCTGACTAACTGTTTTTGCTAACATTTCCCCAGGACTACCTGATCAACATCCTACTGCAGACGGCGCGGAATGAGCCCAGTGAAGGAGCCAGGTATGGAAGCAGCAGGTGCAGGAAAAGCTCACCTTCGCCTCAGCTGATAAACGGCCAGCGGACGACCACCCGTATCAGATCTGAACTTTAACTGGCCCCTGCCAGGCAGTGAATTAGGCCGTCTGAATCACGCAGTGCTGCTCTGGCCTCTGCGCTGTGACACATGGAAGCCGTTACCTGCCTTGTGTTAATCAGCACATCATGCAGGTGCTGGCAGTCACAGAGACGTTGCTGACAAACCGCAGCCCATGTTGTACGTTACATTACATCACATTCATTTAACAGACACTCTTATCTAGAGCAACATTCAGCACAAAAGAACTGAAGTGTATCCATTCAAACTGAATGAGAAACAGTGTCAGACCAGGCCGACAGCACTCCCAGACCAGTGAGTGTGAGCACAACACTATTCAATCCCTACCACAAGTTAACGTGTGCAGCCTGACTAGACAAGGGATGCCAAGTATACTACCATAGATATGTTGTCTGAAATGAGAGAAAAGTGATGGTTAAATGGCAATGATCGCATTCCCGCTGTAGCGGTGATTCGATCCAGGGCAGAACGTTAGCGCCAGCCGTGCTTGTGGGCCGTGGCTGTTTCGGTGACGCGACAGCGCTGCCCTCTCTCTGCTGCCCCCTGCAGGTGCATCGCGGTTTGCAGCCTCGGGGTGTGGATCTGTGAGGAGCTCGTGCAGCAGACGCACCACCCCCAGGTCAAAGAGGCCGTCAACATCCTGGGTGTTACACTAAAGGTGGGTGATCTGCACTGCATCACTGCTTTACTGTATTGCAGTGCTAACTGCATGCTGCGTTGCCTGTTTTACACAGCATTGCCTATTGCACACTGTGGTAGATGTTGTTAGCTACCATACCTATTGTATGCTACAGTGCTTGTTGTAAGCTACATTACGTACTGTGCACTACATTTCTCATTGCTTAGCTGATTTTTTTATCCAGATTGATGCGGACAGATTACACGTTTACCTGTTTGCGTGTTTGCATATCGTCATGCTGAAAGGTGAAATGAAGCTCTTGAGTCTTCGTTGTCTGAATCCTGCATCTGATGAAGCCGAAGGACACTGTGTCTCTGCCCCTTTATTCTAATTGTGAAAAGACACATTTGTACCTGTGAGAGCAGCGAAGAATGAATCAGTTCGGTCTGAAAGTTCCCATGGGCAGAAAGGTGGCAGGAACATGATTAATGACACTGTTGAAATAGTCTCTTCATCTAAACCCCAAAAGGGCAAAACCCTATCAAACAGGCTGTGTGATGCAATCACTGCTAAAAACACTGACCACCTCTCTCCTGTCTGTGCAGATGCTACATTACATCTTTGATGCTGCATAAGTTGTTTACAGCTTTATAAGTAATGTAATGTTGTGCTTTTATGACATTATTTTTTGTGCCTTGCATTACCTGTTTGTCCTGCATCGCTTGTGCTGTTCTACTCTGCATTACACGGTCTTGCCTGCACTGCGTGTTTATCCTGCATTATATTACCATATGACTTCTGCCATTCGTTTCGGCTGCCTCATGGTGATTGCAGGGTTGGAAAAGCTGTTTTTCTCCTCCCTCCTGTGAGGACGGAGAGATGGGGAGGCTGCGCAGCCTCGGCGTGTTTGGGAAAATGCGGCCGCGGCGGCCTCATTACCCAGACTCCTCGCTGTCCGACGGACACGGGCCAATTTGAGCGGCTATATCTGCCCGTCCCCCGCGGCAGCGGAGCTCCCGCTAATGGAAGAGTAATCACTTCCTCCTCAGAGCCTGATGCACAGAGAAATCAACCGGCCCGAAACCGGGGGGTGGGGGGTGTGGGGGGGGTGGGGGGGTTGCGCGGGGAGCCCTGCCCTGAAAGCAGCCGCTGAAGCTCCGCGGCGGTTTATTTGCGTCTGCCCCCTCCCCCGGCACCGCTCTGTCCGCCGGGGGAGTGCTGAAAGGCACGGTGTCTGAAAGAGGAATTCACGTTTTGCGCTCGTGATGGGCCGCTCGAAGCTCACCTTGAGACCGGAGCGGGCTGATTACTCCGGGCCCAAACCTGACAGCCCCTCGTCTGGCACGGAAATGAGTGCCGGGTTTGTCAGGCGTGTGCGCTCAGGGGAGAGAACAGGAGGAGCCCGGATCAATGCACTTAACCTCAATACACTTAATCAATACCTGAAGCCCGAGTAATATGTTTAAGCAGGTGTTTTTTCCTGTGAATAATTTTCCATTCATTTTGAAATTTTGCAGACACTTTTATCCAGGCAACTTACACAGGTAACAATTTGTACATGTTATCCATTTATACACCTTTTATACATTTTATCAAGGCCATTCTGGGTTAAGCACCTTGCCCAAGGGTACAGCAGCAGTGCCCCAGTGGGGACTTGAACCAGCAACCTTTTGGCTACGAGCCCTGCTCCTTACCACTCAGCTACACTGAGTATTAGACAGAGGTGGAACCTGGGACAGTGTTAGATGGTGCGCACAGCAGAGTGACAGACTCATGCCTATGTCACCACCCCGGTGTTGTGCCCCAGCATCCCTTGGGGCATATGTACCGTGCCTTCCCTTGGTCTCACGCCCCTGTCCCCTGTGCTTCTTGCAGTTCGGGAATAAGGTGGTGGCCCAAGCCGCGTGTGACGTCTTCCAGCTTCTTATCTGCCACTGGCAACACCTGCAGAAGACCGAGCACTCGCTCCCGAAGAAGATCACCGAGGTAGGTGCCCGATACCGTCCGTGACCTGCGCCCCGTCTCCCGCCTCCTCGGGCACCTCCTCAGGCACCTCCTCATACCTCTGTCTCTCTCGATTTATTCGCTTCCTCCAGATTTTTGTGGCCACCATCGCATTTCTTCTGCCAAGTGCGGAGCACTCAACGGTGGAGGCCGATAAAAAGGTAAAAATATGAAGCAAATCCAAATCAGTGACGTTACAGCAGTCCCATTTGCTCGGCAGATTCCCGTCCCTAAGCTAGCTTGCATAGACAGTCGCACTGCTCGAGGTTTCTTCAACAGGAGGAGCTTGAAAGCTTCTTTGATTTGTAGTTTCAGTTGAAGTTGCTCAGGTATGCACAGGCCCAACTCCTTCACTCCCCAGCTGCTTAGTGGTACATTGTCTTTGCCCACAGTACTGGAGAAGGATGTTGTTAACTGAAAAGCTCTTGTGTGTGTGCGTGCGCGTGTGTGTGTGTGTGTGTGTGTGTGTGTGTGTTTGTGTGTGTGTGCGTGCGCTTGTGTGTGTGTGTGCTTGTGTATGTGCGCGTGTGTGTGCATTTGCGTATGTGTGCATCTGCGTGTGTGTGTGTGCGCGTCTGTGTGTGCGCGCGTGTGTGTGTGCATGTGCGCGTGCGTGCGTCTGCGTGTGTATGTGTATGCGTGTGTGTGTGCGTGCATTTGCGTGCGCGTCTGCGTGTGTGTGCGTCTGCGTGTGTGTGCGTCTGTGTGTGTGCGCGCACGTGTGTGTGTGTGTGTGTGTGTGTGCGTGCGTGCATGTGTGTATGTACTTGTGTGTGTGCATGTGTGTATGTACTTGTGTGTGTGCATGTGTGTGTGTGTGTGCGCGTCTGCGTGTGTGTGTGCGTCTGTGTGTGTGTGTGTGCGTCTATGTGTGCGTATGTGTGTGCGTGTGTATGTGCGTGTGCGTGTGCATGTGTGTCTGTACATGTGTGTGCATGTGTGTGTGCGTCTGTGTGTGTGTGTGTGTGTGTCTGTGTGTGTGTGTGTGTGTGCGTGCGTCTGTGTGTGTGTGTGTGTGTGCGTGTGTGTGTGCGTGTGTGTGCGTCTGTGTGTGTGTGTGTGTGTGTCTGTGTGTGTGTGTGTGTGGCCTCTGTGTGTGTGTTGTTCAGCTGATGGTGTCGCTGTTGCTGTGCACGCTGGACTGGTGCATGGCTCTCCCGCTCAGCACCCTGCTGGAGCCCATCACCATGCCGCTGCTGGACGACCCCTCGTCCCACAGGACACCCCTGCTGGACTACATATACAGGGTGGGTTCCGCCGGAGCCGGTGCACGTCACAGAATACAGCACTTTACGCTGAATCTTCAGGGCAGTCCTCATTCAGGCTGCCTAAGAACCGGTGTGAAACGGTCAAAGGCAGCTGAACATGCATCACATTACATTATATCACATTACATTACATTACATTACATTTACATTTATTCATTTGGCAGACGCTTTTATCCAAAGCGACTTACATAGGTTACAGTTCTTTACAATGTTATCCATTTATACAGCTGGATATTTACTGAGGCAACTGTGGGTTAAGTACCTTGCCCAAGGGTACAGCAGCAGTGTCCCAGCGGGGATCGAACCGGCAACCTTTCGGTTACAAGTCCTGCTCCTTAACCACTATGCTACACTGCCGCCCATTACAATCATTTGGCAGACACTCTTATCCAGAGCGACTTCCAGCACAACAGAATATGAGTGTATCCATTCAATTTAAACAAACAACACTCCTAGACCAGCGAGTGTGAGCATAACACTATTCATGCCCTACCACAAGTTAACTTGTGCAATCTGACTCGGCAACAGAAGGCAAATAAACTACGATACATCGGTCACTAATGCCTAAGATGCCTGAGCTTGAGAGGAGATAGTGGCAGGCATTAGTCATCTGTTGCCGGGCAGATGCAGAGTTAGGCATGTCAACCCCGGGAAAAAACAGCCAAGTAATTGAACTGCACCATCGACCAGTTTTTTTTTTTTTTGTTTGTAAGGCTGTTCCCAGAATTGAAATAGGACCTTTCTTCCCATGAGTGAACTGGCAGCTGGTTTTACAGATCTACTCATCTAAAACTCCTAATGCTTAATAGGAGCTAACAGTCGTCATTATTCAATAATTCAGATACAGAGAATATTAGCGGAAAGCCCATTGCAAAACTTGGATTCGGATGCTTCTGCATGTTTAATTTCCCTAAGTAAACTTTGAAGGTGAGCTTCAGAAAGAAATGGGTAGAGCCAGCAGACATGAAGCCTAAACCTTGATTTTTTTTTTTTTCCTGTCCACGGCCATTTCTTTCATAAATCCCATCTGCATTGGGATATTTTCGGACTCCCCCTGTTAGCATATGTAGATGTAATCTTCTCTTCAATCACTGAGTGCGTGCGTGATTAAAAACCTATTGTCCACCTTCATAAATATACAAGGTTAACATCTCCGTATTCATGAACCAGATGGCGGGGCTCTTGTGTTCCGTGCCGCTCTGCTAAAACCAGAGGAGAGCGGAAAGGTTTTAAACGGAGCTCGCTCGGAATTCAGAATGACAGCACTTTAACAGTTTGTGTGGCACAATGCGTGCCGGTTCGGGATTATCGTTAGACTTGTAGAGAGTTGAGTATCTGGTGGCAAAACTGACATCTGCTGCGCCTGTGAATAGTAGGAAATGTCCAGCCTTTTAGTGGATGCTCTCCACAAAGAAACAAAGTCCTTGGGTGACCAGCGTAAGGTGTCAATAGAACCGCTCTTGCCAAAACTAGAACTTCCCTCTATCTTGATGAGCTAAGTGCTAGAGCTGAAAGTTAAAGCTTTCCATTGGGAATGTGAGAGAAATAACCTGTTTCTGCACAGCAGACACTGTAGCTAAACAAAAGCAAGACAGCGCAGTCATAATAACAGAAGTCGCAGTAATAGATTTTAGGCAGTGGGGGCGGGTTACTGTGTCTCTGGCTTTGTTTACCCTCTAATGAGTGTAACCCCCCCCCCCCCCCCCCCACTCCAAATGAAGGGATTGAGCTCCTCCATTCACTTGGCCCTGAATGAGAATTTCACATTCTTGCGACTCTTAAAGCAAGGCTTCCTTTTTGTGGTTGTTGTTGTTGAACAAGCAGAAAAGGGATTCCCTTCTGTGTGTGTGTGTGGGGGGGGGGGGGGCACATGTACACCCCATCTGCTCTCGTTCTCCTGGACCGGCGTCGGCAGCTGCCGTCCCTCATCCCCACGCCTCCGCACCGTCGCCGGACCCAGGGACCGGTTGCTACGCGAACGTGCGGCTGTTTCGTCGTCAGGCGACCGAAGGCCGTCATCCTCAAACGAGGGCCACTCAGGCAGCTGTCTCACTGCGGGCCTTTTTGTTGTGAAACTGCGTTTAAGCCATGTCTGAAAGGACTGTATAGCATCTACATTTCCTCTCACAATGCTGCTCCAGCTCGCCGGACGCCGGCTCCGTCCCCAATAGCCCGGGCAGAGTGCGGATGTGCGTGCTGAATAGGATTAGAGGCTCATTTGCATGGAGGTACTTGCACAATGGCTGTACCCAGTGAGCCTCTGATGTGTGAGAAATGTATATCGTGCAGAGCGATCTGGGCAGGGCTGCCTAGCGTGGCAAACCGCGTGTTTGAAGCATGACTGGTATCTTGAATGGTAGCCCCACTGAAATGGAAGCCTTTGATTATGAAGGCATTCTACCTGCAGTTAGATTGACTGCTAATCTTGATGGTTTTTGTAACATTCTGGGTATGTGGAGTGTGTGTATGTGAGTGTGGGTGCACATCTTCTTGTATGTGTCTGTGTTTATGTGTGTGTGTGTGTGTGTGTGTACGTGTAAGACGAAGTCTTAATTAAATCAAGCAATGTGAAACCCACTCAGTCAGTTTAATCAACCTGTCTGCATCCTGCCCTATCTGGCCAAATGAATCCTGTCCCATCTGTCATGGAGATCAATACATTCCGGAGTTTCAGCCTGGTGCAGTGTGGGTATCTCCTCCTTTTCACCTGCTTCGCCTGTGGCGTTACATATAGTATGTATAGTAATAATATTGTATGTCATAATGTCTGTAAATATTCTTCCATGTTCTGTACGCCTGAGGGCCGATCAGAGTGATTCTCGGAGGGGCCACTCGCTTGCGAGGTCACATGGGGGGAGTCGCGGCAGTACCCCGTGCCTCAGCACACACAGGGCCCCTTCCTGGTGTTGTTTGTGAAGGGATGAGCTTTACATAGCTCAGCAGCTTGTAAGCATGTACACCCCCCATGGGACCGCCTCATTATCGGCTCCCGCAGTAAGCCGACTCCGGTCTCCGAGCAGCTCGGCTTTAATGAAGTCCGGGAGGAGGGGGCGGGCTGGTAGACGGGGAGATGGGGGGTGCCGCCGTCACAGAACCGAATCGCCCTCGGTGAGCTTCCAGACCTCCTTACCGAGGCGGGCCCGCAAAGCCGAGAGGGAAAGGATTAATCAAATGCTTCGATCACCTGTACCTGAGGCGTGACACTGCGCCACACAGCTAACCGCCTGGCTGAATGCAGCGGGAAGGAGGCACAGCGGAAGGAAAAAAAGAGTGAAGCCAGCAAACACGTTGCTCATTATTTGTTTAATTATGGAAGCTGACTTCATAAGTGCCCCCCCCCACATAGATACACACACACACATATACGTGTTTCTGCAAGCTGAATATCCATGATTTTAGAGGCAATTAGATGGCAGCTAATTGTTGTCATGTTGACGGTGCTGGGGAAACGTCCGCACCGCATCTTGGGAGCACAGAGGTCTAATTATAATGCTGGTGTTCATCTCAGGGCTGGGTGGAATGAAGTGTGTTGAGCTGGAATGGGAGCACATTAGAGGCAGAGTTTCACATGAGTGTTCCCTGTGCCAGGTGGATCCCTCTGTCGGGTGGATTCCTCTGTCAGGTGGATCCCTGCGCCAGGTGGATCCCTGTGTCGGGTGGATCCCTGCGCCAGGTGGATCCCTGCGCCAGGTGGATCCCTGTGTCGGGTGGATCCCTGTGTCGGGTGGATCCCTGCGCCGGGTGGATCCCTGTGTCAGGTGGATCCCTCTTTCGGGTGGATCCCTCTGTCGGGTGGATTCCTCTTTCGGGTGGATTCCTCTGTCAGGTGGATTCCTCTGTCGGATGGATCCCTGTGTCAGGTGGATCCCTCTTTCAGGTGGATCCCTCTGTCAGGTGATCCATGTGCCAGGTGGATCCCTGCGCCAGGTGGTTCTCTGCATCAGGTGGATCCCTGCGTCAGGTGGATCTCTGTGTTGGGTGGATCCCTGTGTTGGGTGGATCCCTGTGTCGGGTGCATCCCTATGCCAGGTGGATCCATGTGCCAGGTGGATCTCTTTGAGTTTGTTGCTGTAGTTGCAACTTTGAATTGGTTTGACATTCTGTCAGCCTGAGCCCCCGCACTCACACCATGCTCCAATAAATGGCATCTTTGTGTGTGGTTCTAGGCCTGTCCAGCACACTGATTGGGTACAAGCGGTCATGGGTTTGTATTGGGAGAGTCATATTGATACCTCCTTTTCCTTCTAGCTCTATGTCCCCAGATTTAGTTTAATTAAATAAGTTACTTCACATGCTTTATATGCATATCATGTTGATATACATGATGGCATGTGTTTTTGAAGGTGCATTTTAGGTGGTACAGGGTCTGTAATCCCTCTATAATTTGAAATGTTGGGGGTTGTAAAGGGTCCATGGCAACATGTTGCCTTGCATACATTGCATACGTTACTGAATGACTGAGAGCCTTCCTGCGGTTTTCCTGTTCTTGTCCTGCCCACCACTGATCGGACCCACCCCTCTCTCTGCCTTTCTCTCCACCCCTCTCTCCGCCCCTCTCCCTGCCCTTCTTCCCTCCCCTCTCTCCGCCCCTCTCCCTGCCACTCTCTCCGCTTCCCTCTCCGCCCCCTCCCCGCCCTTCTCTCCGCCCCTCCCCCTGCCTCTCTTTCTCTGCCCCTCTCTCCTCCCTCTCTCTGTCCTCTCTGCCCTCTCTCTGCCCTCTCTCTGCCCTCTCTCCGCCCCTCTCTCCGCCCCTCTCTCCTCCCTCTCTCTGTCCTCTCTGCCCTATCTCCGCCGTGTCTCCGCCCCTCTCCCCTCCCCCCTCTCCGCCTCTCTCTCCACCCCCTCCCCGCCCTTCTCCCCGCCCCTCTCTCCTCCCTCTCTCTGTCCTCTCCGCCCTCTCTCTGCCCCTCTCTCCGCCCCTCTCCCCTCCCCCCTCTCCGCCCCGCTCTCCACCTCCTCAGGTGCTACACTGCTGCGTTTCCGGCTCCACCCTCCACACCCAGCAGAGCCACTACCTCCTCAGCCTGGCCGACCTCTCCTCCAACGACTACGACCCCTTCCTGCCTCTCGGGAACGTCCGCAGCACCGAGCCCCCGCCCCCGCACCCCCCCGCCGACTACAGCAACCTGCTCACCGTGGCCGAGGGTAGGTGGGCTCCCCTCCGGAGACAGGGGGCAGCCGCCGTGACGACGGCCAGGTTTAGTTCCTCCCGTGTGGGAGTTTAGAGGCCTGGCAGAAATACCAGAGCAGGCAGAGCCACTGTGTGCTGTGAAGCAGAACTGAAACCATGTCTGTCCCATATCACTCAACACAATTACCCAAAAGTGCTGCTCTCTGTTTACCAAGTATTTACACTGTTCCTCCCTTGGTGTTTATACTGGCAGTGCTACTACTGCTTGTAATTTATACTCTGCTCTTTGTTTCTGTGTAGAAAGTTCTGGCAGCTATGACTTAAAATTCCATTGTCACGGTATTTTTACCATGTTATTACCCCTGTATCTTAAAAACATTGTAGTAAGTTGCGATAATGTAAAAAGAAAAAAAACGGGTTGGCCTGTTGAATTGTAGAGCGGAGAGTGAGAAGCGCTCCCCTCGACACGCGACACGCGACACGCGACACGCATGCTTCAGAGTGAAAGCCGCCTCTCCATTACCGGCAGGCGTTAGCGGTTCCCCCGCGATCACGCAGCCGAATCAAACGCCGCCAGCCCCTTTCAGGCTGCGGCCGCTTCACGGGGGCCGCTGACGCGCCGAACCGCTGCTAATGAGCGTAATGCATCTCCTCAGCTTCATATTGATTAAGCAGCTTCAAAGCTCCACGCGACCTAAATGCAGCTAAGTCCGCCAGACCAGATCGCCCCCCCCCCCTTCCCCAACCCCCCAGTTTTTTTGTGCTTTGATGGCGATGGCCGTATTGATGGCAGTGTCACAATGCCGGCTGTTCGTTTCTTTCTCCCTTTTTTTGCCCTTAATAAGGAATGAAAGATGTATCCCTTAGGTCTGAATAGTCATGAAGCATTTACATAACTCTAATTCAGTATCAAGGTAAGTAGATGTCTATTCATCATATTGGAGATGTGGCACTCATTATCTTAGCACTGGGAATTTTTTCGCCATTGTGGGAGTTGAATGGCCCTTTACAAATGTGTCTTCAGTGATTAGGTGCTACACACAAAGTGCGAGCGTGCTAAACTATTGGAGGGGGGGAGGAAGTGAAAAAAGAAAACCTTTTAGTAATTATGACTGAGAGCTGCCTTTATTCGGTGGCTTGAAAGGAGAGGAGGAGAAATTAGAACGTGTCAGCTCGCAGGAGAGGACAGCCGGTGTCAGCCGGAGACGCCGAAACAAACGGGCCCTCAAGTAACAGCCTCCACGACTCCAAAGGTGTTACCTCTCTCTTTTGAAAGGGTGCACGCTGAAAGAGGAGATGGAAAGGCAGCCAGTCGTTTGGACGGCGTCTGTGTTTGTGATAGCATTAGCGAAGAAGCCTTTGCAAGGATGCGGAGCAGCTCACACACATTAGCTTGAGTGGGACTCGTGGGGTTTGAGGTTTGACTGTGTATTAGCCCGGGCGAAGGCCTCATGTCAGCCATTACTCATAATGTGAGACCGTGCCGCTGAGAGGTGTTGGTACAGAGGTTGAATGGTTGTGGAAATGTGTCTGATTCTGTTGTTGGTGTTTCTCGTGTGAGGGTTTCCGTGCCCCTCGTGTGACTCGGTCTTTCCTTGTGTCTCAGAGAAGAAGAGGCGGAACATGGAGCTGATCCCGCTGACAGCGCGGATGGTCATGACGCACCTGGTGAACCACCTGGGCCACCATCCGCTCAGCGGTGGCCCCGCCCTCCTGCACAGCCTGGTCAGTGAGAACCACGACAACCTGTACGTGGAGTCGTCGGAGCTGTCCTCCGAGGTCTTCAAGAGCCCCAACCTGCAGCTCTTCGTCTTCAACGACAGCACGCTGGTGTCGTGCCTCCAGATCCCCCCCGTCGAGCACCCCGCGCCAGGCGACCCCCGGCCAGCGGCGTCCGAGGTGCGCATGATCGTGCGGGACATTTCGGGCAAATACTCCTGGGATGGCCGGGTCCTCCACCGACCACTGGACGGCGACGGCAGCGAGGTGAGGCCGCCGGATGTGGCCCTGCGGATCCCGGAGGAGCCCCCCGCCCCGGGCTGCAGCCTGGTGGCCGGGGACGAGGGTGAGGACGTGCTGGACCTGCTGCTGGAGAGCCTGGGCCACAGCAGCCCGGAGTGCCTCCCCCAGCCCCGGCTCCGACTCAACCAGCCCGCCCCCTCGCCCTTCGGCATGAACCTGGAGCAGGAGAGCTCCATCACCGAGGCCGTGCTCCGGCAGACGCAGCAGGAGGAGGAGCATGTGAGGAGGTGGAGCGGGAACCCCGGCGCCAGGTCCGCCCCGCAGCGGGAGCCCGGCCCCCAGGAGCCCAAAGCGCCCTTCTACTTCTGCAGGCTACTGCTCAACGACCTGGGCATGAACTCCTGGGACCACAGGTAGGCCGCGGGCCCCGGCGTGCTCCCCGCAGGTTCACCGCCAGGGCAGCACGTCTCTCAGAGAACTGCCTGTCCCCTCTAATCATTTACATCACATCCTCAGCTCTTTAGCAGCCCGTTTCCTCCAGGTAATCAGCAGTGCAGGCTCAAAGGACACGAGGGGAAGAAGTTTCAGTAAGAGCACGGCACCTGCCACAGCTTGCTAACTGAACCAGCACCTGCCACAGCTTGCTAATTCAACCTGCTGAAATCTTAAAACTTCTGAGTGTCTTACCTGGAATGGTTTGTAAAGCTTATTCATTGAAGCTCATTCATTCATTCATTCTCTCCTGCATTGGTTCAGGTATTTATGTATTTATTTTGGCTGATGCAAGCATCCAGAGCAACCTATGGAGTCATTATGGCAAAATACATTAAGAGTAATGTTCAGAACACCACAGGAGCATAAAGAGCAGCAGGAATTTAGGCTGCAGCATCCAGTTATAAATATACAACCACAGTTATTATGACCTACATGTAGTGTTAACCAGCTAACCTCAGGAACAACATAGGGGCATCATACTAAGTGCAAATGGATCCTTGCAAGCATCAATAAGAGCAGTATTACTGGTTCTACAGCCTCTGTGTGGTGATGCTGTGCGGTTAGCTAGAAGGTACACTGGTGCAGAGAGCTGCTTTCAGTGGACCCGTGAGACGGATATATTTGACACGACCGAAGAACAAGTTCAGGCAGTTCATTTTCCCCTACAGTTTAGAGGCTGGAGTAGACAGAGTATTGGAAATCACAACTGCATTATTTTTACTCACTGTGTTCGCAGGTGCGTACATAACTACATGGGTAAGACACATTGATATGTCAACAGCAAGGATAATAGGCTAAAATTAGTGAGCATGAGGCAGTGCTGTGGTTGTCGTTGTTGTTGTTTTTTTGGGGAGGGGTCTGCTGAGAGAGCGTTTTACGGGAGAACAGCAGAAAGTGGAACGGGAGCAGTGGTGTACCGCCGCGCCTTTGGTCATGATAATTGTTCCTCGTCACCCGGCGTTTCCCTGAGTGGGCTTTATTTACCCCTTCCAAGTTTCAATTTGAGCTCCCCTCTCTCTCCCGCGGAAAGCTTGGCAGCCTCAGACACAGACCTACCGCGAATTCATCTCCGCGGCGCGGGGCCAAGGTGCCCCATCGCCAAACCCCCACATCCCCTTTGGCATGTTCCGCTCTCCATTCCTCTTGCAGTTCAAGGGCCGCACTTTGGGGGGGCGGGGGGGTGAGACCCGGCCCCTAGCTGGACAGGGGGGGTCCTCTGTCCTGTGTGGTCCAGAGGCCTCAGTGCCGCAGAGGCGCGAAAGTTGGCCAACTGGCAAAGGGGCCGCATTATAAAAACGCAAGAGGCTATTAGCAAAAGCGCTCGGCTCCCCTTATCTTCCCCTGAAACAGGCAGTTTAGAGAGGGGAGATGCTTTTACACAATGGAGAGCCGTACTTTGAATATGAGCATCCATGGCTTTGATCTTTGAGCGTTTTCGAGAGCAGGTATCGGTGCGGGTTTGTCACGGCCTTTGTTTTTTGTTTTTTTTTTTTTTTTTCTGGCAGGGTTATTGTTTTGAGTCTCGCAGGGAAATGAAATGGCGGTCAAAAAATGAGCGATACTCACTGCAAGTCCTGTTTTTCTTTTCCATCAGGAAAAGCTTTCATCTCCTGAAGAAAAACTCTAAGCTCTTGAGAGAACTGAAGAATTTGGACTCAAGGCAGTGGTAAGTTCTTGAGTTTCATTGCTGGAAATGCTCAGCAATTGCAATGCCCCTCATTAGATTGAAATGCCACTAGCTGTACCCTCACTTGGCGGGTTTTTTTCCTGGCCAAAAAAAAAAAAAAAAAAAACCCACAAATCTCCTCATGCATGCTTTTTATAAAATAATAGCATCTGTGTACCGCATGTCTGTCTGTAAGATCTTATGCACTGCCCTCAACAAAGGACTCATCACCCAAGCGACTGCATCAAACCATCAGGGTCCTAATGAAGCAACAGCTAAATCTTTAAAGAACACTCAAAAGGAGGTACATCTTTACGCCGCTAAAAGCCACTAGTCTCCCCTAATCCACATCATCTCTGGCTGATCACAGCTTTGTGCGCCTCCGAGCGTAGCGATCAATAGGCACTCCAAGCTGCTAATTACCGGGGCTTATTAAAGAATACCCAAAGGATCGTCCTCCTTTCTCCCAGATGCGGGTACCTGCCGCACTCATGGCAACCTGAGTCAAAGCATGCGAGGCTCTGATTTACTTTCACGGGAGGCGCTGCCTTGACAACGGAGGATTACAAACGAGGAGTCCACGGGAGCACGGCTCGCACCCCGTCGGGCGCTTTGTTACAGAGCGATAAGAAAAAACCCGCCCAGACACCCAGAGATAAGATGATTGAAATGTGTGTTACTGTATTGTGCCCCTGGATCTCTGAATTAGACGCAGAGATTGTCCTCTGCGTTAATGGGCAGTGCTTAGATTTACTGTCGTTTTTGTTCTGGCGTTTGATTTGATTGGTCTGTCTCTGGAGAGAGCAGGCGGACATTACCCATCATGCATCCCACCGTCACACACTTGGGTGAGGAGCCCTGCTAACAGAGGTGTGTCGACACCCCCCGTCGCTGGAGAAGGTGTTATAACGCAGCTTGAATCTGTCTTGCAGCCGAGAAACCCACAAGATTGCTGTGTTCTACATTGGTGAGGGACAGGAGGACAAGTGCTCCATCCTGTCGGACACTGAGGGGAGCCAGGCCTACGAGGACTTTGTGTCTGGACTGGGATGGGAGGTACTGCAGAGTGGTCTCCAACAGAATGTAAACACACACGTGCACACGCACATGCAGAGATACGAGCACACACGCATACACACGCACACACACGCATGCACACGCACACACACGCACGCACACGCACACACGCACACACACGCACACACACGCATACACACGCACACACACGCACACACACGCATACACACGCACACACAGGCATACACACGCACACACACGCGCACACACGCACACACAGGCATACACACGCATACACGCACACATACGCATAAAGAGATGCACACACACATACCCCCACACACGCACACACTCACACATACACATACAGAGATGCACACAGACACACACATGCACATACACTCAAACAAACATGCATGGATACACACACACACACACACACACACACACAGACACACACACTGGCATACAGATGCACAAGTAGACATGGCCTCCTGGATATTTAAAGCTCAAAGGAGGCTGGAGATAAAATAAATCAACCTACACTTCAGTTAAATATCACAACTGCCCAACAATGATACTGCCCAAAAAATGATACTGCTGTACAAACTGAAGTTGAGTCAGTGCCCTCTATGGATTATGGGCAGTAACTCCCCCCCCCCCCCCCTTCTTAGAGTCTGAGCCTAGAAATACCATGAAAATTTTCCATGGACCGTATGAGATAATGTATGCATTCAGATAAAGGAATTTTAGACAGTATTGTTGGAAATACCTAATTCATAGGTGGATGGGAGCTCTGTTGTGTCTGAATTCAGTCTTTGTTGAATCCAGATACAAAACTGAAGGAAAAACTCTGAGCTTGAGTGAGGGTTCAGCAAGTAGTCTATTTTGAAGCTAACTAAACTAGCTAACATTAGCCTGATAGCTGTCCAGCTAGCTAGTTTGCTTGCTGCGGTGAAAATGCCACTCAATGGCAGAGTTTGTCAACTTCTTAACTAGCTAGCTATAAGATAATTTAGATAATATTTATTGCCATGTCATCGTGGCTGGCTAGCTGGCTGGCTGTGGTCCTTTTTGGTCTGTTATTTGTATAAGGTTAGCAGACTAGCTAGACAAAGCCTTCAGTTCTGGAGGTGAAACCCCTCCAGTGTGAGATTACTTGTATGTAGAATAAGAATGTGAATTAAACGTTGTACTGCTGTGCTTGTTCTACACTTAAGCCGCCACATGCAAAAAAATGTGTAAAAAAAAAAAAAAAATGTAAAAAAAAAATGTAAAAAAAAAAAAAAGAAGACTATCCATACAGCTGCTAGACAGAGGACGTTGCTGGGAGCTTCTGTGTAAATCTTTCTCCCACCTCCCTCGTAAAAATGCAGACAAACATCTCAGGTGGGGGGGGGGGTTCTGCTGTCTGTGGCCTTGAAGCAGTCGTCACCGCGTGAAGGAGAGATTGCGCAGCTGATGGATGAGTGCGCTCTTGGAAGGAGCAGCTCTCTCCTCCTCCCTGAGTCAGCTCTGACATGCAAGCCGGAGCGGAGCTTCTCAGTGAAGTGTCCTGTGGTTACCGCATCCATCCTCCCACGAGGGCAGTGTCTGTCTCCTCACAGTCGTTCCTCTGTGAGGAGAACGGCTTCGCCTTTTAGTTTGGCCTGTGTCTGAGCGTGCCAGAACCATCTGGTTACAGACATTGTGCGTGCTAACAGTTAGACAGTCTGTGGACTGGCAACACACAGGCATACCTCAAACAGGTTTACAAGCAGCTTTTGTCATGTCATGTGTGTGTGTGTGTGTGTGTGTGTGTGTGTGTGTGGGTGTGTGTGTGGGTGTGTGGCTATGTGGGTGTTCATGTGTTTGCCTGCGTGCGCAAGTCATCCTTGCTGTATGTATGTGTGTCTGTGTATAGGTGGTTGGGTGTGGTTAAGCTGAGTGCTGTATTTGTGTGTTTAAATTTTCCTTGTGCTAGTCATCCTTGCGTGGGTGTGCAGTGTTCTTCACTTGTGGGCCATGCTGTGTCGCCCTACTGTGTGTGTGTGTGTGTCTGTGTGTCTGTGTGTGGGGGTTGGTAGATGTAGTATGGCCCACATGTGAAACAAACATACGTCACCCTGCTAAGGTGCTCTGTGTCGGGCCGTCCTGCAGGTGGACTTGGCCACGCACTGCGGCTTCATGGGAGGCCTACAGAGGAACGGCAGCACAGGACTCACCGCCCCCTACTACGCTACCTCCACCGTGGAAGTCATCTTCCACGTCTCCACCCGAATGCCCTCTGGCTCTGACGACTCCCTCACCAAAAAGGTACCACCCTCTCCTCTCGCCACATTCACCAGGCTAATGTCACCCAGTAACCGGCTAACGAAAATCAGCAAAGGGCTAACAGAATCTAATAACTGCCTAATGCCACCCAGTAGCTAGCTAACACCACTCAGTAACAGACAAATGCCATCTTGTGTCAGGCTAACACCACCCAATAACTAGCTAATCCCATCTAGTTATCAGCTCTCTCTCATATACGTGGAAGACACATGCTACACAGTAACAGTGATAGCCGATTTACAGTTTAAAATGCACCTCTTGCACTTGAGCCTAATTCCACTAAAGCCTGTGGAGTATATCAGCTCGACCTTCACCGTCGCCACACTTCCCACCCATGCCAGGCTAAAACCCAGTAATTACCGGCTCCTGCTTAATGACACAGAAAGCAGTGGCCGCAGGGCAAAGGCTGAAGGCGGTTCTGGGTTCAAAGCTCGTCCGCAGAGCCGGATCCTGACTCCACCGCGTGAGTGTGACCTCTGGAGATGACCCCGCTCCCCAGGCAGTTACTGGGGGTGAGGGAGTGTGGGCTGATTGCAGGGCTGGGGGGGCAAGGAGGCCGTTCCCCTGAGCAGTGGAGGGGCGGCTGTGTTTCGGGGGGGAGGGGGGACTGAGAAGAGGCATGTGACGGAGGGGTAATGAGAGTGATTCCTCCTCATTGAGCGACTCAGGCCCCTTGCAGGCGGCGGCGTGACCGGTCCCCGGCTCGGCCCATTATCTCTCCCCGGCAGGGCAGACACCGTGCGCCTGCCTCCGGGACCCTTTTATCCCCTCGCCCCCCTCCTCCGGGCGGTGGGGGAGATCAATGGCCCCAGCAGCACGCTCCCCGGCCCCCGGCACCCAGAAATGAGCTGTGCGGCTACAGCCCGCGTCTACAATGCGATCATGCGGAGTCCCACCGAGAGAGGAAATTCATCTCGGCCCCCTTTTCCCCCCTCCCCGCCCCGTGCCGGACCCCTGCCCGCCGGCCGCGGAAATTAGGCCGCTTTCCGCTAGATTGGATTTTCGCTGGCTCGTCTGGGGGCGCCGGAGGGTCCGCCCGGCTTGGGCAGGAGAGTGTGCCGTCGGGTTTTTCGGACTCATTTGACTCGGAGGCCCTGTAATTGCGCCCCCCGTCCTCTCTGGCTGCTCCGCCAGCCGGAGGTGGGGGTGGGTGCAGCCTGCTTTAGCTCTGGCTCCAGCTCCAGCTCCGGCTCCGGCTTGGAAGACCTCAAGCCTCTGCGTCTGCGCCGAACATGTGCCTGGATCCTGGAGGCCAGATTGCTTCTCACAGAAGAAAGAAAAGAAAACGGATTCAATTCTGAGAGCAGCTGGTGGTGGATAACGTGGTTATCAGGACCCTGGGGTCAAGCCTGATGCTAGGGCTATAAGTGGCCCCTGTGTTCGGCTCCCCCGCCCCCACTTCTGCGGCATACCCCTGCCAGAAGCTCTCCACATCTGAGTGTACAGTCCGTCACTGCACAGCAGAGAGGGATATCTTTATCTGGGAACACTAGAGGTCAGAGTGTGGTGTGGGACAGGGGTGGCACTACTGAGGCCACGTATGTGACAGTCACACTGTCACTCCCCAAGGCCACATGGAGGGAGTGCTCAAGATCCCAGAGTGGGCAGCACGCGCACTGCTGCTCACAGCTTTAGGGCCACTTCTCTCTGCCATTTGTCTTTGTGTCGTTTATCACTCCCTTAATACTGTTTCAGGACTCTCTGGCTGTCCCTTTCTCCCAGACTGTCTCTTCTAAATCGTTTTCTTTGGGGTTCTTTTGAGTGAAAATGTTTTTCGTGTTTGAATTTGCTTGGGGACGCCATTGTGCCAGTTTGAATGTGGTGCTTTTTATTTTAGGCCTTCTAGCCCTGTTCCCATCACCGTTTGCTCTAGGTGTTTGTTACGAGAGATGTTTCTGTGATTTCTCCTCTCTGAACTGGGAGGTACAGGTTGTTATAGACTTTTTTTGCATGACATCAGATTGATTTCACTGACACACGACACTGCAAACCCCGCCCCGTATGGAACATGTGCTAACGAATCACAGTCGATTAACCCGCCCTGAGCCCGCTGTTTGTCCTTGTGGTTTGTAGGCCTGCAGAGTTTTTCTACCGTTAACTCAGCTACTTGATTTTAATGCTGCAGACTGCGAAATGCCTCTTTCGCTAACACCCGCAGCAGAGATGGCGTGCTGCGGAACTCAGACACTTGCACCATTGTGCCATTTTGCACCCCGCGCTCAAGTGTGTAATGAATGAGTTTCAGCATTTCCAAACACAACTGGAACATGATCTGTTAATGTTAACCAAGGTCAAGCAGCGTATCTCCGCCTTCGTTATGTTAACCAAGGTCAAGCAGCGTATCTCCGCCTTCGTTATTGGTTCACGGAACAAGGACGATGACACAGGCCTCCATTTTAAGTGCAGTTGCAGTACCCTTGAGCGTGGCCGTTTTCACTATGGGGAATGCCTTTTTTAAAGCCCTACGTTCACCACTTCAGCGTGTTTTTGTATTTGTTGTCTTTCTTGTGTTACTGTACGTTATTAATAATTTTGCTCGGCGATGTATTTTGCATGAGTCGTTGATCTGCGGACAGACGGGCCCGGCTCCTGAAAATGGCGTCGTTAACGCCGTGTTGTGGATTTGTTTAACGCGGCCCGATTAGCGTAATTAAGGCTTTATCACAGGATCTGTTAATTACGTTTTCGGTGGCAAGGCCACGCATCCTCGCTGGCTCATTAGCCCCCTGTCTGGCGGGCAGATATTTTCCCCTTTGTGCCGAGCCCCGCCGCCTATTGTACACCGAGCGTGGTGTCGAGGCGTTAAACTGACGCCCTCCCGTCACGCGCACCGCCGCCCGCCTCTCCCCGCTAAGACCCCGCCATCACCGCTGCCCTCGGAGCAAACGGGGGTACGCCCTGCGTAGCGCCGCCTGCCGAGCTCTCCCCAGGTATAAACGGACGTCAGAAATGGCAGCGATTTGAATGAGGTCAGAAGAACACCTGTCGGAGTTAAAAGGTAATGACTGAAGCACCGATTTGCTGGAGTTCAATTTATTTCTCTTTTGTTTGCAGGCAAAGGCAATTTTGCTTCAGAATGACAGCTAACATAAAAAACCCTCTACCTGCAGCCTCTATTTTTGCAAGTTTATTCATGATTGGTCATACCTGTCTTCTCCAGCGCGGTTCAGCTGTTCACCTGGCACAGGGCTTTGTGAAGGCCTGGCTGCACAGCGTATCTGGGGAATATGAGGGTTATCACAGCAATCTGCCATCTCTTTCAGTGGGAAGGTGCAAAGCAGGAGAGCGGTTGGAAACAATTTATTCAAACACATTTCACCAAAGAATTCAGACAAACAGAAAACAGCTCTGCATCACATGATAGAGCCAAAAATGTTCAAAAATATAGTGTTTCTCTCATGAAAAAATGAACTGTGTGTCTGCCAGTGTGTCTTGAGAGAGTTGGCTTTTTTTCTCCTCTACGATTTTGTGCGTGCGTGTGTGTTGTGTATGTGCGCGTGTGTGTCTCTGAGATACGGACGGAACCTGACTCACTAATGGCTTGACTGCATGTGTGACCTGCGAGGCCTGTTACACAAGCTCCCCAACTCCCCACCCCCCAACTTGCTAATCCCCTCCTCCCTGTCCCTGTCCCCAGCTGCGTCACCTGGGAAACGACGAGGTGCACATCGTGTGGTCGGAGCACACGCGGGACTACCGCGGCGGGATCATCCCCACCGACTTTGGCGACGTGCTGATCGTCGTGTACCCCATGAAGAACCGCATGTTCTTTGTCCAGATCACGAAGAAGCCGCAGGTGGGTGAGCTGCTGCTCTGCATGAACCTCACCCCCACCCCTCCCCCCCCGCAGCCGGAGAGTGCGGCTCCAAGCCCTGCACAGCCTCACGGTGGTGCATCACCTGCAATCAGAGCCGAATGTGCCAAAAACGCCGCCGTCTGGCCTCTTCCCAAACAAAACCCAAACAAAACCATGCACTGCAAACCTGTACTTTAATCCCCTTGCTGTGATCATCCTTTCCATGACTGTGCTATCGGTCCCCTTTATCTGATATTTCCGTGTCTGTGTCTGCGGAAACAGCCGGCTCGTATGAATTTGCCGACTGGCCGGACGCTTTCGGCTCGTATGTAGGCCAGCGGCGGCGGAGCCCAGATGACACATCGTGATAAAATGTCAGGTCGTGTCAGAGTGACAAAAACGATCATGGAAAAGCGCCTACACTCTGAACTGAGCTGGCCTGCCTGACTTCAGCTGCGCTGTGCTGTCAGCGAGGGTAGTACCCCGAACAGCCCGTACCCAAACCTGTGTACAGAAGGCTTGATAAGGTTTCTGATTAGTTGTGTTGTAAAGCTGGAACTGAGTGGAGAGGTACAGGTGAATACAATAGCAGTAAATAGTGTGGATGTGGAGTAACTTCATATGTATGTATTATTATATATTTTATATAGTTGATCCCCTTATCCAAGGCACCAGAGAGCTACCGTAAAAGGTATGAAATGTGTCAGCATCCTCAGCTATGGATACACCAAATTTGGTTGCAGCCATACAAGAGATTCGGTTTCTGGCCTCTGTGCCTCCTTTCTCAAACTCACACACTCACTCCCTCATTCCCCGACACTCACATTCACTCACTCACTCTTCAACCGTGAAAGCCGAGTGAGTTTGCCACCTCGTTCCGTTAGACTGACACGCACACGTTCACTCGCTCGCGCGCACATTCACTCGCTCCCTCCCTCTTTCGCTCGCTCCCTCCCTCGCTCCCTGGGCACCGGCCTCCCCTCCCCCCCTCAGCGGAATGGTGTGTTTTTTTCGGTGTCTGTTGCTAAGAGCAGTGGGACACAGGTGCGCGGCGGTCCCCATGGGTGCGGATTACTGGTATGCCAGCATGGGGTGAGAGCAAGTCCTGTCACACAGTTCCAGCACAGCTCTGAGTCTCTGCTCACAGAGCCCAGATTGTAAATTGACATTGCAAAAATTGATACTTCGTGTGCGTGTGTTACAAATAGACCATCATTTTTATTATGGGCCGCAATATAGCATAGTGGTAAGGAATGGGACTAACTGAAAGGTTGCCAGTTCAATTCCTCGCTGGGGCACTGCTGCTGTACCCTTGCTCAAGACACTTAACCTCAGTAAAAACTCACTTAGCCTCAGTAAGTATACATATAAGTGATATGAATGGATAACATCTAAAGTTGTAACCTGTGTGAGTCGCTCTGGATAAGAGTGACTGCTAAACACCGGTCAGTTTTTATGTCAGGTCAAGGGGTGGTGGCGGAGGCAAGATGGGATTGCTGTCAGTCAAAGCACATCAGCGGAGAGCGGGAAAAAATTGCTTTCCCGTATTAACAGCAAACTTTTGATTTGGTTGAGGACTGAAATGAGCTATTAGCTTTAGGCCCGGCGTTCTTTTCGGAAATGGCCCGCTAACCTCCGCAGGAGCTGGGAGTGCGGCCGGTTCTGTGGGTTACCTCACCCTCTCCGTCCTGTCAGCTGTGCTCTGATGGCGGCCCTTCCATTATCCGCAGTGTCGGCATGCTGCTTTTAGCGGCTCCCTCCTTTCATCTTCCCTCTCCCTCGCGGAGTGCACACACGCTTAGATCTCCACGCTAACGCGGGGGCGGGCGAGTGGGTGGGGGGGGTTCCGCCGAACAAGGAGGTCGAGTCGCCACCTTTGCCGGCTGCCGAAAACACCTGACCGTCCCCGAGTGCATCAGAGTTCCGGCGCATTCTTCTCTAATGATGCTGTGGAGCCACGCAGCTGGCCACGGGGAAGCGTCTGCAGGCAGGAGTGTCTCAGCGCTTTGAAGAGCGGCATGACTGTCTGTGCTCGAGTGTGTGCGTAGCAAGGCCCTGCTGCTCACGTGGCGCCCCCTTCACAGTGTTGACAGACACTTTTGAGATTTAAATTTGGGCGAACCCAGCCGATCCTCAGGTCAGTTACTTTCTCTCCCTTCCCCTCCCGAGTAAGTCAGCTGAAGTGGCGGCATGTTGCCGGGGGAAACGGGAGGACCAGCAGAGGTCAAGCAGCCAATCCTGTGCAGCCCCTCCCCCTCATCCCCCGAACGGGGGGGTGGAGGGGGAGCTTTGTCAGGGACCCTTTGTGATGGGGACGGATGTGCGTTGGGGGCGGGCGAGAGAGCTGACCCCTGTTTAAAATGTCACCCCTCAGAGCCCCAGTGCGGGACTCAAGCAGCAGTCTGCCACCTCCCGTCAGAGACAAAGGGGGGCAGGCCAAGACACACGTTTCTGACAGAAATCTCCTGAGTCAGCCTCCGGTGTAGGCCTAACGCGGACAGAGGTTACTCAGCACGTTTTATATCCCGCAGTGAATTTCTTCAGAAAGTCCGTACACTTCTTGCTCACTGCAGCTCCCTCCACAATACCCTGTTCACCTGATGTTTTTCTTTCTCCCATATCGGTGCCAGCAGAGTAAATTCAGGACCCGAAACCCGATTTCTCGGCTTTGAGAAGCCTTGTCGCTCGGAAAGTCAATAAAGCGGGAGCTGGTGTTTGGAGAAGCTCGGGCCTGCACTATTTAAAGAGCACTCCCTCAGCGAGTGAGGAAGCCGTTTCCAGTATCCAGTTACGGAATCCATGGCAACATATGGCCGCTGGCTCGGAGTCACGCTCTCTGCGCTCCTGTCTGAAGCGGCGGTGCGCGGGCCCCAGTGAAAGGCTGCCGCTTTCATCTTAAAACGCTGCCCCTCCTTTCATTTCTCTACCTCCGCTCAGCGGCCCCGCAGGGAGCGCTCCCTGCTTAATTTCTGCTTTATCTGTGTGTGTGTGTATGTGTGTGTGTGTGTGTGTATGTGTGTGCGTGTACATGCGTGTGTGTGCTTGTGCATGTGTGTGTGAGTGAGTGTGAGTGAGTGAGTGAGTGAGTGAGTGAGTGTGTGCGTGTGTGTTTGTATGAGTGAGTGTGTGAGTGAATGAGTGAGTGAGTGAGTAAATGTGTGTGTATGGGTTTGTGCGTCTAGATTAATTAGTTAAAGTAATTAGTCCTCAGTCGTAGCATCATCTTAGCTCAGACAAAACCGTTTTTTTCTTTCTTTCTTTACACCCCCCCCCCCCCCCCCCCCCCTCCCCAAACAATGGGAGGTCTGTCACAGTGAATGTCCCTCATGTGTCACAGATGCGCGAGGACGTCCCAGACAATGGGGACCCCCCTGCCCTCCGAGGGAGAGAGGGAGTTGCCGGCCAAATGGGGGGGTCCGGGCGTGGGGGGGGTGAAGTTCGGCCCAGCGGAGGGGCCAGAGCGCAGACGTGTTCGCTGGGCGATGGCAACGCAGCAGAGCGTGAGGGCCGGCCTCGCCACACCCAGCTAACGCCCAACTGCCTGAAATCATCCACAAGCCGAACCACCCAAAACTCTGCCCTGTGACAAGTCTGAGGCCGGACACACAGCCAATCAGACACTCAGTTTCTCTCGGCCTTTTAAAGTGCCTTAAGTTTAGATGAAATGCAAATAAATAAGATGAGGCTTAAAGAACCTAAATAATGCAGGCATTTGCACTAACACTAATGTAAGTCAGAGGGACTTAAAGATTTGAGAATGAATACAGGTAATGGAGGCATACATGTATGAGCTGGTGTTTATGAGGTATTAGGCAGCAGGGCTTGAAGAGGCCCTTGTAATTTGACATTCATGTCAGTTTCTGGGTCAGCGGTCTTTAAGCCCCAGTGAATTGCGAGCCCTGCTCCAGTGAGCGGCTGTGTGATGCTGGCTCCCGTTCAGATACGCTGCTATCCATTCACTTTTGCACTGTTAGTGTGTAACAGCGCTACCAGGTTGTCACAACGTTGCATGTTGTGTGAACAGTACCTGTTGTTTGAGTAGTTGTATTAAGTGTGTTCCCTTCTGGAACTAGATTAAGAAATCTGAGAAAGACTTCTGAAGAGAATCAGTGGTGCTTTGGGAACACGCTGCACCCCTTAAAAACAAGGAAAAGAGGAGCTGCCGAACCCGTGGGGGATACTTTAACTTTATTGGGTAAAATTTTGGTCGTTACGTTGTTCTGCTTGCTGAGTCCAGTCTGGCAGTGTGGCTCAGGGCACACGCCGGAGCAGCACACAGACTGACTCCAGCACCAGACAGCTGCCGTCGGCAGGTACCAGGTGGAGCCTGAAGTCCTATTTCCGTGACTCGCCGGCACCTCTGATTGGAGGAACTCCCCAGTGCCCCCATGGAGCTCTCTATTTGCCCCACGCCGCAGTGTCACCCCCCCCAACACCCCCTCCCCGGCTTCACCACCGCCTGCTCCCGCAGCGAGACGCACCCCCCAGACAGATCACTTTTATTTATGCCTGTTTGGTAGGAAATGGGGTGGGGGACAGCTGAAGAGTTTCTCTTCTGTATATTTGGAAATGGAGAGAATGTCCCCCTCAGCACAGACCTGTAAAGGAATCGACTTCTCAACTCACGGAGTTAAACCAACCCCCCTGCCACCCCAAAAAAAAAAGAATCTCACATTTCCCTCAGATCCAGTGCAGCTAGCCTTCAGACAGCAAGACAGGTGTATCATTTAAAAGACACATTTAAGTGGGTCTTTTTCCATTTAACAAAATGCTACAAAGTGGAGTTGCACTCAGTCGAGAGAATACCTTCCCTGTCTCATGAACAACAAATTGCAGCCCAAGTATCTCCTAGCTTTTTTCCCTTGTTCCATTGGCCTAGATCACCTCAGCAAGTTTCTTCTACATCCATCGAGAACTTTTTCAGCGAAACTTTTCACAGGCCCAGAGACAGGCAGGGCCGATCACAGACCCGTCCCACAGGTCCCACGGGTGGCACAGATAACAGACTCACTTCAACCCTGTCTTTTGGCTTCATCGAAAGTAACTTCTCCATCAGTTTTTTTTTTTTTTTTACTAATCTCATTGTTATATTCCAAGAAAGCAATGAATAAAAAGCTCATTCTTTCCAGAGCTGTTTTCAGGCTGAATAGAAAGCTTGTCTTGAGATGGAACCGTTTGGAAGTAATTTCCTTTATCTGCAGCTGCTCCGTCTGTCTCCGTGTGGCCTGTGGAAGCTCCAGAAGCACATTCTCTCCTTCCTCCTGTAGCTCTTCGCCCCTGCGTGGAATATATTTCACCAAAATCCTTCAGGGTGTGAATATTCTGCACCTCTTGAGAGGGAATGTTGAAATGACCCCCCAATGATTACCCGTCCCAGCCCAGTGTGGTGCAGAAGATCCGGCTGATTTTGTGTGAGCAGTGACTCGGTGTGCAGGGGCCTACCTTCACTCATGCTCTCAGGCAGAGGAATGTATGACGCAGATTAGTTATGATATTGCATGCGAGGTTCTCTGGTTTTCCATCATGTGTATGGATCAGAAAGAGTACAGCTCTGAATTCCTTCTCATTTTTTGGTAATCAATCAGTGAAGTCATGGTTGAGAACTGACTAGATGTGCACTCTAACCCCTAACGGACACATTTTATTTTATTTTCATTAAAGAGTACAGAGAGAGTGTATTTTCCTTGTTGCAATACAGTATGGTGACTTTTAGTCATGTTATGAAGGCCATAATACTACCCATTTCAATAAAATGGAAATTGGTTGAAATGCTTCCAACTGATCAAATTATTGAAAGGTGCAGAAACACTGACCACAGGCTTCCTTTTTGTCCGTGGCCTATGTATGGCAGAAGCGCATTCTGCCCTTGTTTCAGAACGCTGTTCCACCTTTTCAGTGATTTCATTTCATGGCCATTATAACGGCAGGGGGAATCGTTTCGGCATATTTTCCATAATGAGCAGCCATTAAGTTCTCAGCCTTTCTTTGAGTTTGGTGCACTGTTTTTTTTCCTTTTTTATTGTTGTCACATGCTTGTCTTTATGATTTTCTAACAGGCATCTCTCATCATCCTCACCCCTCTTCCTCTCTCTCTCTTCCTCTTTCTCGTCCTCTTTCTCCCTCCCTTCCTCTCCCTCCCTCTCTCTCTCTTTCCCTCTCCCTCTTCCCCTCTGTCTTCCTCTGTCTCTTCCTCTCTCTCTCCCTCTCTTTCGCCCTCCCTCTCTTCCTCTCCCCTGCTCTATCTTCCTCTCTCTCCCTCTCTCTCCCCCTCTCTCTTCCTCCCCTCCTGTCTTTCTCCTCCTGTCTTCCTCTCTCTCTTCCTCTCTCTTTTTCTCTTTCTCTCTGTATCCTTCTCTCTCTCCCTCTCTCACCCCCTCTCTCTTCCTCTCCTCCTGTCTTTCTCCTCCTGTCTCCCTCTCTCTCTCCCTCCCCCTCTCCTCCTCTCTCCCCCTCTCTCTTCCTCCTCCAGGTCCCCTTCTTCGGCCCTCTGTTTAACGGAGCCATCGTCACAGGAGCGCTGCTGCCCACTCTGGTCCGCGCCACCTGCATCAACGCCAGCAGAGCCGTCAAGAGCCGCCTCACGCTCTATCAGAGCTTGTATCCTTTACCTGGGATAACCGAGCAAAACGCGCCGTCCCCATAGGCCAAGGAGCGCAGCAGCCAGCCAATCGGCAGCAGAGCGAGTCTCTTTTTGAGTCCGATAGGCCGCGTTGTCATCGGTGATGCAGGTAAGCACGTACTGATGAAGCCACGTGCTTCAGCGCTGACCGCGATCTTCGTGCTCGCTCTGTGGTCACACTCAGCCAAGGGCAAATCATGTTTCTCCAGCTGTGAAGCACAAGGACAGATTAATATATGTATGATGTACAATTGTTTCCTTTTTGTTTTCACCTTTAAACCAAAGACAGTACCCCCCTTGCCTACTCCTAGCCCCCTGTCCCGGTAGAAGGGGGCTGTGAAAGTCCCTCCACAGCTGCATTTCTTGGCTGGGCTCGTTTGCATGTGAGTGGGGCGGGTCCCGCGAGAGCGTCCTGATCCCGCCGCAGAGCTAGCGCCGACCCGGCCCCGCCCGACGACAATAGCCCAGCTCTCGTTGCCATGGCTACCCGCAGCATGGGCACTCTGTTCACTGCCCAGCCCAAGTTGCGCACTCTTCTCCTTTTTTCCATCTTTCTGGCACTATGACAAAACCCAGCGGATTTAGGGATCAGGGCGGGGGTGTGGTGGCAGGGTGGATGGGTGGGGTTAACGCCCTGAACACGCCTGAGGAGACAGCCTGCAACACTCAAAATGTACCGGGACGTAGGCGCTGGAAGAGAGCGCAGCGGGATAACTGCCATTCTTGCCCGGGTTTGGCTCCCCTGGAGGAGGCGGGGCCAGGGACGGGGTTTGGTCTCCCCTCCGTTTTGGCGGACCTGTTCCCGCACGCGTTTGCCTCCCGGCCCCTGGGGCTTAAACAGGACCGCTGTGCGGCAGATGTCGGTCAACCAGCGCCAAGCGATTTATCACCACGTAAGCAGCCAGCGAAGGCTGCCCCCAAGCCTCCTCTCCCGCGCCTCCTCTCCCGCGCCTCCTCTCCCGTGCCCCTCCAAGGGGACCGGGAGACGCTCCCCGCACACAGGCTACCCGGCATTCCTTCATAAGAGGAGCCACGACATTAACCAATCACAGGGCAGAATCCCCCTGTCCCCCAAAAAAACCACATGATCCCTGTGATTTTCAGGGGAGATCCTCCAGGCCTGTGCTGCCAGTTCTGCTGTCCACAATGGCAGGCCTTCTGCCTGGCTGGAGGACTTCAATTAGCATCCCTTTATTCCTTTGTTTCAGCGTAATCCTATTTAATGTTTTTTTCCTGTGGAGGGAAAAAGGGCGGGGCGTGCAGATCTGGCTGTTAAGGATACAAACTGTGTATCGAACGCGGTTCAGATGTTCTTGGGAGGGGAAAACAGAAAAAACAGCGAGCAAGAAGATTATTTCTTCATCCACGTTCAAAATGGTTAGCAGAAGAGTGCGGGCCTCTTCTGGAAAGCGAGTTTGAAACGGGGTCATTAAGGGGGATTATTCCATTTTTAAGGCCCCAACAAAGAGCAGATCAGACGCTCTAAATAATTCATCACTTTCCAGACCACAGGCACCCGGCACCGCGTCCCCAGTGCTGGGGACTGCCACAGCTGCTGGGCACGGCGCATATTCCACAGGCATTAAGCAGCCGGCCAACGCCTGTCATTTTTACTAAACTCTGCTGGAGCGGTTTGTGTCTGAGATGCGTAGAATGGACCGCCGTAACGTTTGTGACACGTGAGCGTGCCAGCCCATAGTCAGACGGCGAGGGCGGAATGCCAGGAGTCTGGGAGTGCAGTGCATCGGGGTGCTCCTTCTGCCCGCTCACTCACAGGCCCGCGCGGCGTTGGCAGTACAAGGGCGCTTATTTCCGTCCGGGAAAATCATATTGCACTCAGGCACAAGTGCACTTATTTCCCGTTTATTAGGGGGAAGAAAACACTTGGATTTCTTCAGTGAAATCGTTGTTTGTCGAGGGTATGAAGAAGTTGTGTGTTGATGCGTGGGAGCATGTATGACTCTGTGTTCATGTAGAGCCACTCACACATGCACAGGTCATCTCAGTCTGATGGCAAAACTGTTATTTTGTGTGTTCTGCAAGAAGCTCGCGCTCTTTTTTTCTCACCTCTCTCTTTCTTTCTCGCTCTCTCTTCCTCTTGCTCTCTCTTTGTCTCTTCCTCTCTCTCTCCCTCTCCCTTTTCCTCTCTCTCTGTCTCTCCTTCTCTTTTTTTCTGTTTCTGTACTTCTCTGTATCCCTCTCTCTCTTCCTCTCTCCCTCTCCCTTTCCCTTTCTCTCTCTCTCCCCACTGCGTCTGACTCTCTCTCCCTCTGTCTCCGTCTCTCTGTGTAGAGAGCAGCAGAAATTTCTTTCTTTCCCCAGGTCCCCCGTACACAATGCCGGGGCAATCCGCCGTCTTGTTGTGCTGCAGCTCTCTGAGGTAATTAGTTTAATATTTCTTCAAAGCGAGCTGCGTGACCCCACGCATCCACATAAAGGATGGCATGGCATGGCTCGCTCTCCTCCCGCATTGCCCGAGTAATGAAGAGGCTTCCAGCAGACCGGCCTCGCCGTGCAGGATCACTTCTGCTAATTGGATTTTATATTGAAAAATGACCACCAGTGCATGGCCGGGGGGGGGGTGGTTATGGCGGGCGGTCTACCCCCGCGCACCCGCAGTTGTCTGTCTCACCCGGAGCTCCGAGCCACGAGCCGGGATCCAGGATCTGCAAGCCATGACAGTTGTCACCCGTCTCCTTTCTCTGCGGCAGACAAAGGGAGCGATGTTGCTCCGGGGGGTTCATTTGAAACGGCGGCTGACGGTAAAACGCATCGGCTTTAGAAACCGTGCATAATGTGTCATTCATTATTAACAGCGCTACAGAAAAAAAAACAGCTGTTCATATTCATGTGATGTGATGCGAAATCGCACGTTTGGCTTTCGCAGGAGCAGAAACCCGAGAGGGCGGGAGGATGATCAGAGCAGGGTGAGGGTGAGGGAGAGGGGCGGGGTTGAGGGTGTGACACAGCGGAACAGGGTGAGGGTGAGGGTGAGGGAGAGGGGCGGGGTGAGGGTGTGACACAGCGGAACAGGGTGAGGGTGAGGGAGAGGGAGAGGGGTGGAGTGAGGGTGTGACACAGCAGGACAGGGTGAGGGTGAGGGAGAGGGGTGGGGTGAGGGTGTGACACAGCGAGACAGGGTGAGGGTGAGGGAGAGGGGCGGGGTGAGGGTGTGACACAGCGGAACAGGGTGAGGGTGAGGGTGAGGGAGAGGGAGAGGGGTGGGGTGAGGGTGTGACACAGCGGAACAGGGTGAGGGTGAGGGTGAGGGAGAGGGGCGGGGTGAGGGTGTGACACAGCGAGACAGGGTGAGGGAGAGGGAGAGGGGCGGGGTGAGGGTGTGACACAGCGGAACAGGGTGAGGGTGAGGGAGAGGGGTGGGGTGAGGGTGAGGGTGTGATAGCGGGACAGGGTGAGGGTGAGGGAGAGGGAGAGGGGTGGGGTGAGGGTGTGACACAGCAGGACGGGGTGAGGGTGAGGCAGGAACTGACGCCCTTTTAGCTCCGCAGAGGGGTGTGAGAGGGATGGGAGCAGGGATGGGGGGGGTGAGGGGCGCAGCCGCAGGAAGCTGTAATAGGTGACCTTCGTTCCGATCTGCGCCCTCACCGGCGGACACGATCGATAACGCCCCCGTCCCCCCGCCCCTCCCTTTCCCCGTACCCCCCCCCCCCACATACCCCACCCGCCAATCGCCCACCCCTCGTCCTCAGGCCTCGATCAATAGCCATAATCTGCTCCTGGCTGCAGCCAGTCATGCAAGCGGGGGCTTTTAGGTACCGTCACAGAGGGGGCGAGGAAGCAGAACACTCCACACTGCGGGGCGTTCATTTCCGCTACCTTCCGCTACCTCGCGGTAAGGACACAATCCAGCCGCCACGGCCTCAGATCGCTGCCCTGTTCCACCTGAACGGAAAAGCCCTGTTCAGAGTTTTCGTATTCGTACGCGCCAGCGTGTGAAGCAGGGGGCTCGCGTCGCAGGGTTCGCCAAAGCATCGCGGGCCGCGCGTTCCCCCTGTCTGCAGCTTCTAAGGCTGACAGAGTTACAGCACAGCTTTTTAAGTGCATATAAGGCCCAGTGCTGGATGATCCGGGAAGGGCTTATCTGTGTTTATGCCTACAGGCACCTTCGGAGGGCGCTGCAGAGTTTCGAGCGGCTATAGTTATGCATTCTCCTCGACCGACAGCTTCCAAACGAGGACCCATTTACACAGAGAGCAGGAAATGAGGTGTGAGTAACTAGCCAACTTCCTCCTTTTCGGGAGCCTTTCGCTGAGGCGCGGGGGGTGTCTAAGCGTGGCCCTCACCGCCTCTCCTTGCTGTCGTTTCCTTTGACTCAGACGTGCGGAAAGGCCTTGCGCTAATGACATCCTGTTTAGGACTCGCCCCAACGGTTCCCTGAGCCGTTACGCTCAGGACAGATTCTCAGCTCTCCTGAGCTCAAGCGTCAGGGCGTCAAGGAGTGGAACCCTCACAGACAGCGAAATTTGTTGCCCTGATACAACATTTCATCTCTGGACATTTTATGACGGAAGAAAGGCAGCGATGTGAAATTTTGAGATTGCCACCAAGGGGTGACAACACATTCACTTCTGCGTCAGCAAAGCTGGTGTTTCTGCCGTGAGCAGTAAGGAGGGCTATTTTGTCAGTGAAATTGTTGTAAAGATTATTTCTTTATTTTATTTTTGGCTTATTACAGTATCCAGAGTAACTTGTAACAACGCTGGACATGCACTCGCACACAAAAGAAAACAGTCGCAGACCTGTTCTTCATCCACTGTTATGTTTTTTCTTTATGGCCTCTTTATGGTCTCTCCTGTCAGCTGCTTTTTTTGATTGCTCATTTCTTTCAAATGTGTGAAAGTGGAATTGGCCTTCAGTGGTTATTTACTTTGATCTTGATCTTCGATCTTTAGCACAAGGGTTTCCAAAATGAACAGCTTTGATAGTCTGAAAAGCCGTAGCTTTCAGTGGCAAGGAGTGCTGGTTCTAGAGATGGCAGTCTAGAGCAGTTTGTGGACACGCCCCTCATTAATCTCTAGGATTTATGATTGGACACAGGAAAGAGGCAGGGTGGGGTCCACTCAAGAAGCATCAAATGAGATTCCAGTCTGCAGAAGGTTGACAACACTCAGTGAAGTTGGAGGGTGTTTTGGGTAGAACTTTAAGTGGCACAAAATAAGTTGGTTTTGTTTTTTTGTAGAAATTTTCAAAGGTGAATTTGGTAAAACAGTCCTGATAAAACTCAAATGAAACAACATAACATAGTATAATTTTTCACTCGCATACACTGTTAGCCAGATAAGTCAGCGTCCAGTGGAAGTCTCTGTCGTGTGTTTAGCCTGGTAAGGAACAGAGGGAACAGCCATGTCATGACCACACCCCTCTATTGCCCGTGCCCGCCTCTGATTGGATGAGGCCCAATTCTCCCCGCCTCCCATGGGGGATCATTTACATATCTCCCAAAAAACCGTGCTGGTCAGACAATGGGCCCTGATTTACATACCTACAGTCCCCCTCTGATGCTGGGGGGGTGGTGGGTAATCGGAGGGGAGGGCTGGTCACTGAGGGCCCGGATCCCAGTCGCCTACACCCCCACCCCACCCTCACTCCGCCCCCCTGCATTTGAAGCTAATCCCATTAGCATTGTAGCGCTCTGCCTCTGCTGCTGCTGCTCCTCGCTGGCTGACCAGCTGTTCCTGCTGCTCCTCCCGCGCTCCGCCGCGCCCCGCCGCGCCCCGACCCCCGGGCCTCCCGCGCTCCCCAGCGGACGTGGGCTGGTACTCCAGGCGGGATGGGGCCGGGCCGGGACAGGGTGGGGCCTGTCAGCCGTGGCTCGGAGTCGGGGGGGGGGGGGGGGGGGCCGGGTCCCCGGATGGCATATGGCGTCTAGCTTCATACAACATGCAGAAGTATTCTCTCACCCTCCTGCACTAATGCACAATGACTCATAGCATTACTAATTTCTCTCTCTCTCTCTCCGCCCCAGCGTCTGACAAAAAATCCCCCGCCCCCCGCCCCTCGCCCCCTCCACACCCGCACCCTCAGACCCCCCGGGCCACACTCTCCAGTTACAGCACACCCTCTGATACAGGTGGGGGGGCGGAAGGGTGCTGAATCTGAAAAGGGGGACTAAAATGTGTTTTTGTTTAGAGTGTTATATTGAGCAGAGCAGAACTGTAGCAGGCTGAGAGACTGTTGTTTCGTCTAGGGAAATGAAAAATCTGCTCGCTTTCAGTTTCGCTTTGGACTGGTGGAGTTCACACCAGGCCTGGTCCTCCTCTTTTTTCTTCTTCCTTAAATGATCCCTGTGTTTTAAATTTCCACAATCATCTCAATTAAAGATGCTCTCAGTAGCATTTATGTGCTGCACGTTTTTACTATGCTAAGTAATGAGGATAGACCACAGAGAGGCGATAAAATGAAGTGTACCATAAAAATGGGACATTTCAAATTTGTGTCTTTTTCATTGTTGGCTGTAGCACGTTTTTAAATGAGTAAATAAATTAATTTAATGTTTATTTTTTGCATTCCACTCCTGTTGGTATAAATTTCACAACTGCGTTCAGCGGAATGTCAGCCAAAGATTGCCACCCTCTCTGTTTCTTTAAACCTGACCCCCCTGGGAAGAGGCGTTTGATACTCGGCCGGCCGTGCCGGACATCTGTCTGTTTACCCGGCTCCTGGAAGACACGTTCGACGGCGTCAGCCTTTGTGGCGTTGCATGGGATTCCCCGGTCTGGGTGTTTTTTTTTCCACCCAGGTGGAGCAGAGGAACCTGAGAGGTGTTAGGTAGTGTTACATGGAGCAGGGTGCGTAATTAGTGCTCCGTCAGGGATGTCACGGGTGGGGGGGGGGGGCGCACTGCAGGGTTTAATCAGGCCCCCTCGTCCAGGACCGCTGGCTTTGGGAACCTTCTGGAAACCTCGGGGTCTGGGTGTTAACTTCCTTTGCCCTTAAAATGAATTAGAAGGAAAAAACGGGCCGGCGTTTTGTTAAAAGCTGCACCTGCTGCCCACTTTTTTTGGGAACTCCCTCTCAGGTGTGAATTTGGGGAGTTTGGGGATTTCATCCGCAGGTTCCCTGTGAGGTTACACAGTTTAGGACATGCTCTTCGCAGGGAGCCTCTCCTGGCAGGTCTTCGTCCCGTTGTCTGAAGGGCTTCGGCGCGGTTCGCTTCCTGCGCCCACCCTGGGCTTTCCTCACTCCTTCCGTGGCCCGTGAAAGATGACACCTCAACCCAAAACCCCCACTGTTACCCACGGCGACCTGACAGCTTCCCCAGATTTTTTGTCATGGGGAATTCTGTTCAATTCCTTTACCCTGAGCACAATTGCACAGACTTCAATTGCACGTCGTTCAGTCCCTGGAATCCGACGAAAGGGTGCAGATTTGAGCGGTAGCAGGGTGGTCCCATTTTACCTTTCAGCAAGGCGCTTTGCGGCAGTTTGGTTCTGACCCTTACAGGTCACTGCCACAACCCTGAAGCCTCAGTGCCCTGCTGTGAGGCTCTGCGGCTCCCTCTCGCTACGCGAGCCGTGGCTTACTGTCCTGGCTGCCTCCTAACAGGCCAGATGCCTCCCTCTCTAACCTGTCCCGCTTTCGAGGAGGTCAAGGGCCCGCCTCTAGCGGCTGCAAATCGGATGGCATTGTTAACGAAACGGGAGAGGTGGCCGTTATGGAGGTGTGAAAAGGATTCTGTGCGATTGCCATCGGTGTGCTCTCCTTCTCTGCTCCGGGGGACTGAAACACACTACCCAGGATTTAGCGGCTTGCACCCGGCCAGCCGCCCTGTCCCCTCCCCCTCAGCCTCTATTTAATTAAAGAGTTTTTGCCTCCTGCATCCAATGGGGACGGGCGCTGGACACTTACCTGTCCAATTACGGCCCGTGCCTGTGTGGGGCTCTGAGGATGCTGGGAATTGGAGTTTTGTTTCAGCTAAGGCACTGCTCTCCGGCCAAGGAGTGGGTGAACTTGGGAGTCTTTAACTATTACAGGTCTGTTATTTCCCATAAGCCTTTGCTAGAGGCTCTGGAGCAAACCAGAAGGCTCTGGCTTGCTCTCCCGCAGATCTATCTTGCCAGGCCCAAACCCGGACAGGGGAGGAAACATCCTTTCCCTGTTCGGATAAATCCGCCTGTTTCACTGTGGCTGCGGCTCGCCGCTGTCTGAGATGTGGGCAAAGCCCAGGACAATCTCTCTCCCCGAGGCGGCTTACATTGCGCCCCTCCGTTTCGGGTAATCACCGCGGCCCCATATTTCACGTTCAAGCCTCCTTTGTCTGGAACCGGCGCTGATAAGAATCCCAGTTCTAGAGCTCCATCCGATACAATTCCCACAATGTGGAGGAAACAGCCTTCAATCAACCATTATCTATACAGCAGTGATTACAATTCAGCCTCCCAGCTTACAGAGTGAGTCATTATTGGGCTGGAGCCACAGGGCCATCCTTGAATAGCGCGGGGCTCTGGGCTGTGTTAGACTCGAGTATTTTCTCAGATAATACTCAGGTCCATATGAAATAGATGGTGTTCAATGAGACCAGTAAATGTCAGCAAAATGTCAGGTCTCATATAGCCTATGAATTTTACATTCTGAGATTTTTCTTTTTTCGCTTTCCTTTTTTTTTTTCTTTTCCTCCTTTGACAGGAAACCGTGACCTTATTTCAGTTTCAAAGAACAGCAACCTCGACTAAACCGCCCTTATTTATTTGTCTGTTTCTTTGTTTATTTATTTTTTCCCCTTTCCTGACACAACAGGGCACGTCGTTTAGCGGTTGCACCGCGGCGTTTATTAATTTATTTAATTTAACGGCACAATTGGAATTGTGTTATTTTAAAGCCGGATTAGTTGATTATTTATAAGTTGGGCATTAATAGCACTTTAAACAGTTCAAAGCCTGCCCGGGCTCCTTGTCCCGGTCCCTGCTCTTTGTTTCTCTCTCTCAGAGGATGTCCTCGTGGTGGTCATTATACGTTAGCATTAGCATTTTCGCACAAATGGAATTCAGCGCTCTGTCTGCGTAGATGGACAAAAAAAAAAACATTAAAGAGTGCTTCGTGATTCTCTTTCCTTACAGAAGCCTCTGCTTTGATGTGTTAATGACCGTCAGCTCTCTGTCGCGTCCTGAAGAGCGTCGTTTCGGCGCCCCTGCCGAGGGGGCCATCCGTCGGTCAGGCGTGTCTTCGTACCAACTGCGCCAGGGCGTGACTGAGGAACTATGGGGTAGCATCCCATGGGAGGAGGGGAGTTTGGGGGGGGGGGGGCAGAATGTAAAAAAGTAACCTGTCTGCTTGTTCATTCCATACCTTGCACCACATGAACGTCTATTCGGCTGTTTGGGGGAAAGTCTGGGTTTGACCTCTTTCGACCTTTCCAATTGAAAATGATGGTAATAGTGCTGAATGCGGTACATTCGTTTGTCCTGCCTCTGAGCTCTGCCGGAGTATGGCGCCTACACAATGCAACATGTAGCGCCGTTCAGCACTCGAAACACTCATACGCTTAGCGTAGCGAGAGTGTCTTCACATGTCTGCGCTTAGCACGGCCGCTAATTACTATTGATGAGATTCCTGGCAGATCTGTGCGTTAATCTATAGGCATTGTCATTATAATCAGTGTTATTTGCTCAGATCTCCCGGCCAGGGGGGGTTTGAGGAGGCAGCACATCACAGCGGCCTGCCTCTGCTCAACCCACTTTGTTTTCTTTTTTGTTTTGTTTTTTTGTCTCCTGTGAGTTCGATGAAACCCCATACCCCACTGACCCCCCCCCCCCCCTGTCCCGTCCCACACACGCCCAGCTCCCCACCGCTCTGTCAGAGTGCAGGCAGATATGCCCTGCTTCCCTCTGTCCCGTTTCGGTTGTCCCCCCATCTGTTTTTAGTGTCCGTGAAAAGGTCCATTATAATCCCCGGCTCTCTATGTAGGTGGACCGCCAGAGCCGGGCAGGGTGGGGGGGGGGGGTGTAGGCCCCCCGAACATTAGCCGGGATTCCAAGGAGCCGGGCGTACAGTTTAATTATCCGGCTCTTCAGAGATCTTCATTTTAAATGAGTTTTAAACTACATTGTCTCCGGGACCCATAAAAGACATACTGTCTGCGGAGAGTTGAATGGGCAGATTGGGGGAAGCCCGGTCTCTTCATTAACCCTAGAGTGACTAGCTAATGTTATTGGAGTGCGACCACCTGGCAGGGAGATTGTACAGTCAGCTGCCGCCAAAGGCCTCCAGTAGGGAGGACCAGGTGCTGGGCTCTGGCCCCTAATTGTTGCCATGTAATAGTCCGCTTGACTGCACAGTATGGCTCGGGGCAAGGATTAAAAAAAGCTGTTGCCAACACAGAAGTCTATTTTCTTCCCATCCAGTTTTTTTCCCCTCCCCTCTCCCTCTCTTTCTCTCTGTCCCTCTCTCTCTCTCTCTCTCTCTCTCAATCCTCCATCCTTTCTCTCCATCCCTCCTTTCCTTGTCGCAGGTAAGGGCTGATGGAGGGCCTGTTCAGACCAGCCCGCTCCAGCTTGGATTTTAGGATTTTAGGCTTTTAGGCACGGGGAGGGGTGTGAGGGGGTGGTTGGTGGGGGGACGGGGGGGAGGGGGGGGGACAAACCTCAGGGCCGAGCTCTGGCACTCGCGAAGGTGCCGTTTGCCCGGTGGACTGCTCGGCCGTAACGGGTCTTACTTGGGTGCATTTGTGCTCCCGCGGTGTCAGCCTATAGAAGGAACATGTTCTTCCACTCTTGGATAGATGCACTTCTTAGGAAGTATAAATGTTACAGGCATTCATCTGCATAATTCAGTCCGTGAGCTAGATCATCAGGGTGCAGTCAAAGCATCATGCTATATACTATTAGGCCTAAGAGTATTAATACCAACCTGTAATTTCAAGCTAAGAAGACTAAAAAAATGCCTCAGAGAGGAAAAATTGGAGATGAATAATATTCCTTTTTTTCTTTTTCCTGTGTATTCTTAATTACTGTACGGTTCAGTAATTCTCCCTGGTAAGGAGAATTAGTTTTGATCTGAATGCAGCGGTGATGCAGAATGGACACTTGCGGTCTTGCTTTTCTGCAGTGGTGGTAGGGTGATCTCGCGCATGTCATTAACGCGCATGTTTCACCGAGCGGCGGCCTCACGGGATGAGCTGAACGTGGCGTTCGGCGTGGTACCGGGAAAGCTCTCACTCCGAGCGGGGGCGGCAGGGGGAGGGGGTAAACCAAACGGAAACGCCAAGCGTTAACGCATCACAGTCATTCCTTCGCACATGCCACAGGCATCATTAAAATTTTAGAGGCCCCATCCGCCCCTTTAATATTTAATTACCACTCTGTAGAATGTGGCGCATTATCGTCGGGTTAAACTAGGGCCCTTGGCATTACACAATATTGTCAGGCTGAGCCGGCAATTAGGATGTCAGAATCTCTCGCTGGAGTGGCTTTGACTCGCTCGTCTCGTTCGTGGAGGATTGGGTGTCTCTGCTTTCTGCTAGGCGGTGGCGCAGTCACTGTGGGCAGGTGTGAGAAGGGGGCTTCTGTTATCTATTAAACTTTATTAAAACCCCAGCAGAACAAGCTTTTGCTTGCTGGGGGTGGGTGTATTTATTTTTCTCTGTGTGAAATATTGCTCACAATAGTCTTTTTGTACTGAAACATAGACAGGAACACTCCAACGTCCGGCTACCTACACATCCCTGTGTTTCAGTGTCATACTAATATGAGCATTTTATTTTTATTTTAGATTTTTTTTTATTTTGCAATTCGCAACTGAAATTTCATTCGTTCATTGATATGTGATTTTAAGCAATTTTAGTTCTAATTTAATTTTTTTTTTCTTAAATTACACATAGTTTTATTCACAAGCTTGTTACCAAGATTGAGGGAAACCAGTCAGATTTGTGGCGATCCAAATGATTTCCTGTTCAAGATGGCAAACTGTCATCCTCTGTGTGGCAGCGTTAGAAGATCAGGTGCGTTCCTGGCCGGGGACAGACTCCAGATCTGCTGCGCTGCGTTAGTGGTGTCTCTGATTGCAGTGTCCCTCAGAGAGGTGATGCACACCAAACCTACCGCATCTGCACCAGCACCTCCCCGGGGGAGGGGGTTCGGTCGCTCCTGCGGGACGGTTATTGCCATGGCAGCAGGTGTTTGGTGGAGACCGGGCCACCCAGGGCTATGACGGATTCCTGCAGTGTTCTGTGGTTCGGGGATCAGCAGCACAAAACACTGCATGCAGTTTAAAAGAGTGTTTTGCATTCAGTCATTATGTGTGTGTCATTGGTGTAAAGGATGCTGCTGGCCTTGGGTTTGGGTCCTTTGGGTGATCTGCAGGATCCAGACATCACCTTAGTGGGGACACGTGTGTGTCCTGGATGGGAGAGAGAGACCAAGTTAAGGAGAGAGAGGGAGAAGGATTGACAGAAGGGGAAAAGGAGGAAGGAAAGAGGTATTAGAAGAGGAGACAGGGAGAGAAATAGAGAAGACAAAACGGTGAGAGGAGAAAAAGAGGTTAGAGTGAGAGTGAAAGAGAGGACAGGAGAGAATTATAGAGGGAGAGGAGAGAAAAGAGTAAGAGAAGGAGAAAGAGGAGAAAGTGAAACTGAGACAACAGGAGAAAATGATACAGGGAGAGGATTGAGAGAGTGAAAGGAGGAAGAGAAAAAGCAAGAGAGTGAAAGAGAAAACAGGAGAGAATGACAGAGGAAGAGAAGAGTGAGAGAGGGGGGAGGTGAGTGAAAAGGGGGGACAGGAGAGAATTATAGAGGGAAAGGAGTGAGAAAGAGTGAGAGAAGGAGGAAGAGAAGGCGAGAAAGCAAGATACGGAAAAGCAGCAAGATGAATGAGAGCTGCATACGGAGCAAGAGAGAGAGAGAGAGTGCAGGCGAGGGAGAGAGAGAGAGAGCAAGGGAGAGAGAGCGGGAGAGAGAGAGAGAGAGAGAGCGGGAGAGAGAGCGGGAGAGAGCACGGGCGAGGGAGCGAAAGAGAGAGAGAGCAAGGGAGAGAGCGGGAGAGAGAGCGGGAGAGAGTGAGAGAGAGAGCGAGACAGAGCGGGAGAGAGTGGGAGTGGGAGGGCCGAGCGGGGAGCTGTCCTCAGTACCTCGGCTGCAGACTCAGCCCCCTGCATTCCCCTGTGCGCCGAACGCTGCCGTGGCAACCGTCCCGATGAGCCCGCCACTTCTCTCAAACTCTCCCCGGTGCTGGGGATGTGGAGGATCTCGAGGCAGAGAGCAGCGACGTCCTGATTGCACCCTGAAGGATAGCACCCCACGGACTCCCATCATTCCTGTCCTCAGAGCGCACAGTGCGGCTCTGCACTGACTCACACGCGAGCTGGGGACCCAAACCGCTCAGGGCTCGCTGTGGTGGGTCACTTACAGTGTAGTATAAATCATTTCGGTGATTATAGCTTAGTATAAAGCCATTTATGGCCGTTTTGTTGTCTTACAAGCATGTGTTGCACCACAGAAGATCATTCTCAGATGCAGCACTAGAACCAGTGAGGGGGAGTTTGATGTTAAGAAAAGTCACCCAAGTGAGGAAGTGTGCTGTGAGATATGTGATGGGATGATGAGGTAGCCGAACGACCCGGTCAGCGCGCCTTAAACAAGTTTCGCCTTTCCCCTTCTCCTGAAAGGCGCGGAATGGGCAGGGTTTATTGAAACGCTCCGGTCGTCCGCCTAATGCTGGATGCATATTCACGGCGCCGGTCGCCAGCCATTGTTCCGCCAACAAAGTAGCGGGATTTCAGCGGCTTTTATCTTAAACAGGCCGCCACAGAGGCACAAAGGAGAGCTTCAAAGTGAATCAGCCGATTGTGCTCTCCTCGCGTCCCGAAGACCGCCGCCAGCTTTTATATTTCATCTTATTATAACTTTCCTTAATGTGGCAGCGCGCTCTCACCGCGCGCAAGTGCGTGTATGTGCGTGTATGTGTATGTGTATGTGTATGTGTATGTGTGTGTATGTGTATGTGTGTGTGTATGTGTGTGTATGTGTGTGTGTGTGTGTGTTTGTGTGTGTTTGTGTGTGTGTGTGCATGTGTGTGTGTGCGCGCGCGCATGTGTGTGTGTATGTGTGTGTGCGCGTGCATGCATGTGTATGTGTGTGTGTGTGTGTGTGCACGCATGTGTGTCTGTGTGTATGTGTGTGTGCGCGTGCATGCATGTGTATGTGTATGTGTGAGCGCGTGTGTGTGTGTGTGTGTATGTGTATGTGTGTGTGCGCGCGCCGTGTGTGTGTGTGTGTGTGGCGCACATCTGAGGCCGCGGCTGCCCCTCGTCGCCGGCCGGCGCTGGGTAAAGGGGTCTCGCGGCTGCCGGTGGGTGCATTTGAACGCTCGGCCAGGCCGTGTTTGAAGGCGGGGCAGAAAGTCTTTCCTCCCCGCGTCCCGGCTGGGGTGGCATGTCTCTGCCATCTGGCCGGACGCCTTAGCAAACCCCCCGTATCCCCCCTCCCCCACCCCCCGCCCGACAGCCGCCAACTCGCCGTAAAGACTCCGCAGAGTGGGCGTGTCCGCGGCGCTGTGTTCGCGTCTCTCGTTGGCGGTACTGGAGGTGCTCTGTGACGGACGCGGTGGGACGCGGTGCCAGGCCCCGCCGGGTGACCCCTGTCTACCAGCTGGGCACCGTGCGAGGTGTAAACGCCGAGACCCATCTGTTCCACAGACCCCCAAAGCCCCGGGGCGAGTCCCTTTGTAGACCCCCGCACCCCCCAAAAAATTGCCCGATCCCCTATCCCAAACCCAAAGCTGAATAAATGGGTTCCAGAATTTTTCTTGGAGGGGTTTCTCTGCCCCGCCCCTTTAGGCAGTTCTTCTTCCTTATTGGTTAAACCCACCCCTCTCATAGGTCTCCCTTCACGCCCCCTTGCCTTCCCTCCCTGGGTCAATTAGGTCAGATTTGTCAGGCGTGTGCAGAAGGAGGTCTGAAATATGACACCACGATGGCAGGAACCCAGGACTGCTCGTCATTGGACCGTGACCTGTTCCCAACCCTATAATGGGCGGAACCACTGTGTGCTGTTAATCACTGACTTGTTTGAGTTAATCAAAAGACACAGGGCAAGACTGTGATTAACTGAATCAGCCAGTCCCCAGTAACACATCAGCTCCACTTGCTTCGAGGTCCAGGAAGCTTTACGCCACAACGGTTACATTTAGTCACCTGCCTACAGCGGCCTGTCAGTAGAATATCTGTCATTCCTAAAATGATGTAGATGTTGTTTGTGTTAAATTTAATTTTGTTACACGTGTTATTCATGCATAAGTAAATATTATTGATGTACGCTTTCATGTTAGCTACTCCCGTTTGTGGTAGGCTGGGTTTCTTGGTTGGTTATGAAAAAAAGGGCATATTTTTATGTGTTTGGAATAGATTTATAAAGTCTAGCCATTTGCTCTATAATTAGGTTTTTAGAGGGCTGTTGGGAGAGGGGGCTTGTTGGTGGCGTGAGTTTGATGAGTGTACATGCAGGGAAGGCAGGCTGGCTCCTTTATTTAACACCTTCATAAATAAGGGCCCATGTCAGGCAAACAGACAGCACAGCTTCGCCTCGGTGCGGCGTTTGGCCACGGTCAGTGATGTCACACTCGTAACTCCTGTCCCCCTGTCTCGGCGGGAAGACGCACGGCCACGGGTCGGGGGGGGGTGGACTGAGCCGCGGGCGCTGACACCGAGGGAGCGAACATCCCCGGAAGGCTCAATTAACCTGTCCTTACCCTGTGGCCCCAGACCGCCGCGCCGCACTTAATTAGACCACTTGTTAAAGCGGAGAGAGGCCTTCCAGGAAGCGGGACGGGGTCACGCCTCGCCCCCGTCACCCCCCCTTCCTCTCTCTCTCTCGCCCGGTTATCATCTCCGCTCAGATCATCTCTCTTGGAGAGCGAGAGGCTTAATGAGGCGCCTGGGCCCCGGGGCCAATGCCGCCGACACCAATGCCGCCGCCGACGCCGCCGGCGCGCATGATGAGACGGGACAGGTGCATTGTTTCAGTCACGCCGCCGGACGGGCAGAGCGCCAACCTCCTGCCTTTCTCCCTATCTCTCTCTCTTTCTCTCTTTCTCTCTCATTCCCTCTCTTCATCTCCCTATCTGTCTCTCTCTCTCTCTCTCTCTCTCCCTCCCTCTCTTTCTCCCTCTCCCTGTCCCTCTCTCTCCCTCTCTTTCTCCCTCTCCCTGTCCCTCTCTCTCCCTCTCCCTCTCCCTCCCTCTCTCCCGTAATCACCTCACACCTCTCACCAGCGCTCACACCGGGGTGAGTTTCGCACCTCGACCCCGCGCCATGACAACAGGTCTCCCCCCCCCTCGCCTGTAGACACTCCCAATCAACACCTGCCGTCCCGGTCCAGGCTGGCTGCGTCACCCCTCATACCCCCCCACCCCAAACCCTCTGCTCGGGCAGGTGCCAAAGCTCCAGGTCAGCCATTTTTTAATGTTTCTCTTTTTTTCATCTTCGTGTAAGACGGCTCAGGTGGACTGCACCACGCCTGTCTGCAGCAATGTCAGCTTCACTGGTCCTTCCATGCTTATCGGAAATGGGACGGGATCGGGGTCCTGCTCCGAAGAACCCTCCTTGTGGCCTCCGCCCGGGTCCCGTGGTGTTTCCTTTTAGCGCCTCGTTAAGACCTGGGAGCCGCAGAAGTTAATTAGCTGATTATGCCGTGCCTTAATGGCTTTCGGGGGTGGCATTCCGCTCCAGGGAAAGGCACGCTCGGAACGCCTGCGCCGCGCCCGTCCCTCTCCCCGCGGGCGTGTCCAGTCCTGAGCAGCACCCCCACCCCAATTATCCGGCTCTGGCAGCCCTCTCAGCCGCTCTCCTCGCCGAGGTCAACCCGCCCGGCAAAGGTTAATCAGCGCAGCTCGGCGCGAGAGCTGACCCCACACCCCCCAGCTCCAACCCCTCGCTCCGTCTGCGAGTTTTCGCTTTTGCTTCATTAGGAGGCTGTTCGGGGAGCATGGCTGTCTCCGATCCGGAAAAGTCTTGCACCTTCGGTCCTCCCGGCCGTTTGACAGGTCCTCCTGGCCGTTCGGACCTGCCTCTGAACCACGGCTCCCTGCGTCTCTAGATGGAGATGTGTTGCCTGGCCCACACGTTCTGATAAAACGCTTCTCCTTGTTTTAGACAATGCAGGACTCCAGGGCACGATAGCACCCTCAAAACATCTGGAGCTGTTTTGTAGCCATCATTTAGGTCATTGATTCTCAATCCTGCTCCTGGGGGCCCTCTGCTCCGCACGTTTTCCATCTTTCCCTGCTCTACCTACCTGAATGAACTCATCAGTGGCACTTTTGATTAGCTGAGCACACCTGATTTAATCACTAATTTCAATCAGGTGTATTTGGAGCAAGAATAGATAGAAGATATGCAGGACAGGGGGGCTCCAGGAGTAGGACTGAGAAACACTGATTTAGGTTATTTCCACTCGTACACTGGATGTGCAGTATCATGGAGTCTTTCTCGGTCTTCACAAATGATCGCTTCAGTGACAGCGTGGATTCATGTAATATAGGGGTAAGAAGTACTGGTAAGGAGCAGGGCTCATAACCAAAAGGTTGCTAGCTCAATTCCCTGAATGTAAATTGCTCTGGGTAAGAGCCTCTGCTAAATGACAGTAATGTAATGTAATATGGAAAAAGGTGGAACATGTGAAGAGTTATGCTGGAGCTTTGTTCAGTTCATCACTATGAGTGTTGGTGATAGAGTGCAGTGGATTTGCTGGTTTGCTGTATGCCACAGGTATTCAGGTTAAATGGTTACATCGAGTGAATATATAGAAACCCAGCTGTCATCTGTAGATAATCCGTCAAAGCTTTTTGAAAGGATTCTCCAGATGAAGTTGTCCTTGCTTTCGGTAAACGTGCACACCTTATGGATATGAGTGCATTTCTCCATAGTAGTGTTAGATGGCAGCAAAAGTTGAACACTCACTTCTTGTCTAAAGACAAAGACAAAACAGGCAGTTCTCTCTTTACGAAGAATGGTTCTAACTAAATACGTGTTTTTTTTTCCTTTTGCTGAAACAGCAGCAGGAATAGTTAGGAAACAAACAGTAATTGTTTTTGTCACCTGTTTGAGAAAATTTTTAACAATGGTTTTTCTGTATGCATAAACCTTTTAAATCGGTATTGAATGACTTGGTTGCTTTCCAGTGTGAGCTGGCATTTGACAGCTGGAGGCATATTTTTGTGTTGTCATGTATATTCTATAATTTGAAGGACTCTCATATTACAATGGATTAATTACAAAAATTACAAAATTAATTACAAAAACTGCATTAGAATCCATACTTTCAGTGTGAGAACGATACAAGGTTTGACAGAAATCTTTGGAACTGTAAATTTAATGTTGGCCTCCATGAAGCTGATGCAAAACAGTCGATTTGGTTCATGTCCCCAACTCTCACTGCATAGCAACAGGAACATGAAAGCCTGTGGTTTACTGTACGATAGCATGTGTATCCGCCTCGAACTTAATTATGTTTTCTGGGAAAATTCAATAAGCCCAACTGTATGTTCATAACAGTTATGGCATTACAATCCATCAGCCAATCAAACTGTATTTGATACAGCGACCCTAAAATAATTATCACAGAGCGCTACGCAGATCGGATTTCATATGAACTATTCATGAGGCGTTCTGCAGGAGCACGCTGCAGTAGTCTTTAGTTAATATATAAACAACGTTAGACAAACATCACGTGACAGATGGCCACACACAGGCATGGAGTATGCGGAGGAGCAGTGTTTCTCAAAGCCGAGAGCGTAAAGCTTGTATATTTGTATTGTATTCAAAGGGCCATTCAGATCTCTGTCCGGGGTTGGGAGAGGACGGTGCTAGCATTATTTAATTTTAATTCCACAAGCGTCTCTCAGGAATGCCCGATTGTCACCACTCGACCCTGACAATCAGTTCAATTATAGAGGACCCCTTTGACTCCGTTCCCATATCCTGCTGGGATGTCAGACTGCTGAGTACAGCTGCACTGGTGTCTCCCAGTGGTTCACCTGTCTCCTCTGTCTGCTCTCTGTGGCCTTGTGGTTAGGGTGTCCTGCCTGCCTTCATGGGGTTGCGGATTCAGTCTCCAGCCGAACAAACCAGCCATTCCCTTTGCCTGTCTGTATAGCCTAAAGCAGTCAAATAGATCGGCCGAGGGGGGGCTTAATGCTTAATGGATAGGCTGGTGTTTAGTCCAGGATGTGAATTGGACATTAGCTGCTTCACGCCACTGAGTTCAGGATAAGCGCTGACCCTACAAGCCAGCGTGACTCTGTGTTAGAGGTGTGGCCACTCCACTCTCAGTCACCTGTGCTGAGCCTGCCACAGTTTTAATGAGTCAGAATCCTGTCAATCCCACATTTCCTGTCTAACTTACCTTGTGTAGTGAACCAGTGAAGCGGCATACAGTACACTATACTTCCCCCTCCCCCCCCCCGAAGTAACCTCGCCAAGATCCAGAGTGATTCTGTGCTGTGAGAACCATCAGATTTACGTTACCAAAAACAGGTAACTGGGCTGTTTTGAGGCTCATGTCGAGCCTCTGGATGTCTGTCCCGACAGAAGCAAACCTCTGTAGCCTGTAACACTTTGTTTGCGCGCCATGTGCCAGATGTAGCATGTGCATCTCCAGTGTAAATGCACATACCTGAAACTTAATCGGTGTCCCAGTGTGAGGGGTCTGAGGGAACCCTCCCCCGCGGTCGGGATGGGTCGGGGGGAAGGTTCTTTTGTCAGTGTGCGTTTGACAGGAACAAAAAGGGGCGCAGAGGGGCCCGCTAAGCGCCGGTCCCCAGTGGACCGGGCCTGACCGGACTGCTAATACCGGGCCATCTGAGCCCCCTCATGAATCCTGATTCACCTTGAACGTGGTCACTGCTGTGCCCTGACCTTGGCTTTGATCCACAGAGAGACGTGACCCTCAATTCCCTGCCGGCCTCCCTGCCATCTGGACAGCAGAGACACCCCCCCCCCCCCCCCCCCCCCAAATAATTCAGCCAGGACGGGGGGGGGGCGACACACACACTCACTTTGCAACCAATTCTGCAGTTTTTTTTTTTTTTTGGTTTGCTTGTTTTTTGGGGTGAGTCAGGATTATTTAACTTTTCAGATGTCTGTAATGGCAGCCTTAAAGACATCCCCCGCGTTCTCTTTGAGTGACCCATGCAGTCTCAGAGGTCACCGGCGCCCCGAGATTTCCGCTTCCCGGCGGGCTAATTCCTGGGTCTTGCACCCGCAACACTGTAGGTGGCTGAAAGCAGGGACCGTTGTCTTTTAAATCCCTTTGGAAAATGCAGAAGAGTTTCCATTTTGAGCCTGTTTTGAGTTCTCTTCTTTCGGGAGGCCGGCATTGTGTTTTTGTGTTGTGCATCTGTTCCGTTCACAAAAGCGTGACCTGTGTTTCAGGAGGGTCAGAGCCCGATTTTGGCGGTGCGGGCCGTCCTACTTCTGTACAGAACGAAGGCCTCCTGGCCCGTGGTTTTTGTTCGGCTTCTCCACGCGTGGCAGAAATTTCGGTTGGAGGGTGGAGACAGGTGTACTTCTAGCGGTTTTCACAGAAGTTTCAGAAAGTTTCAGAGCCGCCGATGCCTGCTTTTTGGAAATCCCCAAGCAGGGCCATGCATCTCAGCTGTAAAATGAGACTTTTTCAGTTAATTGCATCATGGGAGACTTTTGTTTCTGTGGTATATGGGAATAGCAGATTTTTTTTTGTCGTCTCTCTGCCGTTCAGTCGCCCAAAGTCCACCGTATATCAAATATCAGTTGTATATTATTGGAAAGGACCAGTATAGACCAGTATGTTGTCTTCTGAAATAGAACAATCATGATTTTTTTTTTCTGTATTCATCCATAGCAAGAAGAGGATTTACATGTGTAATGTCTCAGCTTAACCCTACTTTTTTCACATTTGAAATAACCGGAAACCAATTTCATTCCAGAGATTTGACTGAAACTTCTGAAGTTTGAATGAAGTTTCTTTTGCGGAAACGCAACCTTCTTTGTTTTTTGACACCAGCCCACACTGTTTGCCTTTCAGCAAGCACCAACACACACAACAATGTCCTACTGCTTCCACCATAAGCCATAACTGATCGCAGGATGAGGCCCTACTCAGCTGGTTTTTTTCAGCCTCTTACAGGGTCAGTGAATCATGGGTATTATTCCCTAAACACACAGGGCAGTTGCGGACTACTGCCTGAAACTCTGTCCCACTGAATCTGTGCTGGTTTTGTGGGATTTGGTCTGTTTTCCTGTAAAAATGTGATTTTTTAAAATTATTATGTGCTCTGCTGTTTCTGTCTGTGTCTGTCCAAGGCCCACGGGCGTCACTTGGGAATCTTACAGGGTCGTTGAATTATGAGCCTTATTACTTAAACGAACAGAGCAGAGCAGTCTCAAACCTCTGTCCGAAAGTCGGTCCCGCTCCGTTTCTGTGTCAGTGTGGGCACAGCATCGCCGGTGCAGCTGACGGCTCGGTGCCTGATTCAGGAAAACACGTTGTGCAATGCGTGCGGTAATTGGGAGAAAGAGGGACAGAGAAGGAGAGAGGGGGACAGAGAAACAGGGACAGAGAAACAGGGACAGAGAGGGAGAAAGGGGGACAGAGAGAGGGGGAGAGAGGGAGAGAGGGGACAGAGAGAGGGGGAGAGAGAGGGGGAGAGAGAGGGGGAGAGGGGGAGAGAGGGAGAGAGAGGGGGAGTGAGGGAGAGAGGGAGAGAGGGGACAGAGAGAGGCAGAGAGAGGGAGAAAGGGGGACAGAGAGGGAGAGAGGGGAGAGGGGGAGAGAGGGAGAGAGGGGACAGAGAGAGGGGGAGAGAGGGAGAGAGACGGGGAGAGAGGGCACAGTGCTAAAAAGCAGCAGATGCCGCAGGCGAGCCCTGACATCAGTGGGGGCCCCGCATTAATGTAACAGTCAGCCGGGTGTGGCCGATTGGTCAGAGCGGGCCCGGCGATGCAGGAGGCAGCGGGGGCGGGGGGAGGGGGGCGGGGCGGGGCCGGGCAGGCGGAGTGCTGGCGGCATCAGAGGGACAGCGGACTCCTCAGCTGGAGTCAATATTTGTTGAAGGAATCTCAATAACAGCCATGGAGGAGTCATCTGCATCTCTGATAATGGACAGCCATATGGCTCTGTTGACGCAGCGGGATGTGGGCTGGTCTCTCTGTGTGTTTGCGGCTGCTTCCCTCACAGAGGGCCTCTGACGCTGCTTACAGCGGCGGGTAGCGCTATATACAGCTACCTGCGGGAGGCATCGCTCTCCCTCTCCCCTCTCGCACCAGGAGCCGCCGCCAGCCCGCAGTAACCTTCCTCTCCGCTAATACCCGCCGTACCCGCCAAAGTGACCTGCTGTTGTGATGTGACCCTCGTCGCCATGGCAGCAAAGCCTGGGATGTACTTTTTGGTGTCCTGATTGAGCTTATAAAGTCCAGAGCAGGGAAATAATGAAATTGTAACAGGAGTGACCTGTGCGCGAACCTGCCGGGTAGAGAGACGGGCCCTTCAGCTCCTGCTTGCTCCCGCAGTTGCCCTCTCTTTGACGCTGCTTCGGTGCAGTGTGGCCATTAGCATCAATTAGCCTTGGAGTGTGCCTGCTTTTATTAAATGCATAGAAGGGCGTGATTCATCGTGTTTTTCACGCTTGCATGCACACGTGTGTGCCTGCGTCTTTGTGTGTGCATGTGCCTGGACACGTGGGTGTGAATGCACACACATTTATGCCTGTGTGCATAAGTATTTGAGTGCGAGTGTGTATGTGTGTGTGTGTGTGTGTATTTGTGTGTGTGTGTTTTTTCTTTGTACTCTAGCACGTCATACCCCAGGGTCCATACCTCTGTCCCCTGGCAAAGGGAGGTTAGGTTCCATCAAGTTTGGGTCCCCAGTAAGGTTTCTGTGACCTCAAAGGGACTCTCGCCTGTCCCCCTCCCTCACCCCCGTGGGGAGTTGGCGGGCGGAGAGGGCGGGGCCTCTCTCTGTGCACTGGCCTCCTGCAGGCCCGCGCCGCGGCCTCCTCCTCCCACACGCAGGCCTGCAGGCTCAGGTGCTCCGTGGGCCCTGATTTAGACGGCCCCCTTTGAGCAATTTGTCATGCCCGCCCCGCCCCGCCTGTGCCAGCCCCCGGAGTCGCCGCACGTGTTCGCCAGACGCCCGCGCGGAGCCGGACGGGGCAGGCGGCCCCTGGCAGCGGCTCCGGAGACACGGATGGCAACGGCAGGTCCCCGCGGGGCAGGAGGGAGGGAGAGCGCGCCCCCCACCCCACCCTTCTGAATCAGGAGGAGCCCGGCGGCCAATCCATCAGGGTGTAGTCATCGCAAATTCAGGCCTCAGACAGACAAGGGCAGGCCAAGCCAGTGCTGAGCGCTACAGCAACCACCGCTACAGCAACCACAAAGGGGGCAGGGGAGGGGTGGGGCCAGGGAAAGGGGGGCAGGGCAAGGGTCCGTTTGCTGGGATTTGGCCCGTTTTCCTGTAAAGCTTTGATTTTTTTTTTTATTATTATTAGCTCTGCTGTTTGTGTCAGTGTCTGAGAGCACAGTTTATAAGTGGCTTTATAAATGCCCATCCTGAAGAGGAAAACAGGAGATGACGGAGCGGCTCGCTCGGGTTTGTGGCTCTCGCCCTTTTCAAACGCAGCCACTGGAAAAGCATCTCTCCTCAGTGTAGCCAGAAAAGCCTGAGCTGTGACCCTGAACTTTGTGTCTGAAGTTTTTAAATTGTGTCTGATTTTGGCTGTGTTAGTTCTGTTAGGTTTGATTATTAACTTAGCAGCATCAATTAAACTTTTATATCTTTTAGGTAATTGCCCTTTTTTTATCCTCCTCCTCCTCCTTTTCTCTGTCGCTGGCTGAAAGTAGCTGGCTTCCACTGGACCTCTGAAGGGGGTCCCAGATTAAAGCTGCTGCCATCCTGAATTTCTAATGCCTTCAATTTTCCCCCTGACGGGCCAGAGAAGCGGCGCGGAGTGAAGAGGGCTTCTGCCTCGCCTCGGGGGGGTCCCGTTAGAGAGCCGGGGACGGGGGGGGGCAGGGGGGACAGTGTCACGCCTCTGAGTTTCTTGGTGACTGGGTTTTCTTATTTCCCGCTGGGTGGTGAGGACGATTAGGGCAGAGTCCGTGGACCGTACCTGCCAGTGTGATGCCGGCGTGATGCCGACGCCCCCGTGCTCTGACGTCACAGCTGTAGGTGGAGTCTCGTTCGGTCTCGATGATGACGTGATGTTTTATTCCCTGTGTTTCTGGGTGACTGCTGAGGCTGTGTTTGAGATGCTCTCCCGCTCCCCTCCGATGCTTCCTTAACCCCCGGCCGCACAGCTACGAAGAGCGGGCGCTGTACCTGGAGGCCATCGTCCAGAACCACAGGGAGGTCATGACCTTTGAGGATTTCGCAGCCCAGGTCTTCTCCCCCTCACCGACTTACTACCCCCCCAGCGGGACAGGTGAGAGAAAGCCTTCCTCCTGTTCCACACCCATCTCCATCCTTCAGCGACACACCTGTCTGCAACCTCTAATACATCCTCCAGCCATATAACTGTCTCCACCCTGCAGCTATATACCTGTCTCACATCCTCCAGCGCCACGTCCACCTCCCCCCTCTGAAGCTGTCAGTCTCCACCTTCCAGTTCTACACCCATCTCCACGCTACTGTGCTACCCGATCCTCCGGTCTCCCTCCTCTTTTCTCCCTTCTTCATCTCCACACCAGAGCGTTCACGTCCACTGGCATTGAACAGAAGGGTCTTTAGCTTAGAGCTTCTTTCTCTCTCTCCTTCCTGTCATTTTTGGCTCTGTGTGAACCGTTCTTGTGCTGCCCTTTTGACACCAGGAACCCACGAGTTAAACAGACAGTCTCCCGGAAACGCGCTGCTATTGGCCGGACGGTACGCCCCGACCCGCTCTCTCCACGCCCGCGTTTTTATTTCACAGCGACGGAACTGCATTAAGGCTCGCTTATCGGAAAAACAAGCCCCCGTCACAGAGCAACACCGTGCCCAACGGCCAGGGTAGATTACGCTGCTAGGATACCGGCATCAGGAGTTAATGCCGTCGAAACAGCGAGAGAGGCCTCGTTGGCCGTGAAGTCCAGTTGGACGAGGAGTTTCTCCTGGTGTGCAGTGCTTTATTCTCCTTCGTGTCACTTTTTTTCCCGTTTTCTGGTCCTACAAGAGCGGCAAACGCGGTAGGATGTAAACGTGTCCTGTTGACTACAGTACTTATGAAGTATTCAGTAAACATTACGAGGCCTCGCGAGTCCTGCTACGGTAATAGAGACCTGACTGTTTAGGCAGTTTGAAAAGACTAAAACAAAGAAAAATGAGTGTTCTAGTGTGGTGTTGGGTTGCTCTGGTGTGTGGCATGGTCAACCTGGACTCCTTCCCTGCTCCCCTTCCTGTACCCAGGATAAGCAGTGTCAAACATCTGTTTGATTTCCCTCGACAAGCTGACCCAACAAACAAGTGTCTGACATCAAAGCCAGAGAAACGGCAGCGAGAAATTAAATTCGCTATTTAATCGCTCGCAAATAAAGTCAGGCGTGCGTCACCGCTTAGCGCTGCTGGCCTCGGTCCATGCTCCACAGGCAGCTTCGTCTAAAGATAAGAAGGAGGTGCAAGGATGCGCACACGTGAGTGTGTGTGTCTGTTTGTGACTGTGTGTGACTCTGCACGCATGAGTGTGTGTGCACAAATGAGTGCATCTGTGTTGGTGTGTTCACATGTGTGAGTGAGAGAGTGTGTGTTCATGTGTGAGTGTTTGAGAGAGTGTGTGTTCATGTGTGAGTGTTTGAGAGAGTGTGAGTGTGAGTGTGAGTGTGAGTGTGAGTGTGAGTGTGAGTGTGAGTGTGAGTGTGTGTGTGTGTGTGAGTGTGAGTGTGAGTGTGTGAGTGTGAGTGTGAGTGTGTGAGTGTGAGTGTGTCTGTGTGTGTGTGTGTGTGTGTGTGTGTGTGTGTGTGTGTGTGTGTGTGTGTGTTTGTGTGTGTGTGTGTTTGTGAGTGTGTGTGTTTGTGTGTGTGAGGGTGTGTGTGTGTCTGTGTGTGTGTTTGAGTGTGTGTGTGTGTGTGAGTGTGTGTGTGTGTGTGTGTGTGTGTGGACATGCACATGCCTCCTTTTTGTGCAGATCTGTTGGAGCAGCTTGCAGCAGGCAGAGCAGATAAGCAGGCTGTCAGCAGCAGAGGGGAGCCAGGCCTATTTACATAATTATGCCCCTGTTTCCCGGAGAGGCGTTGAGAAACACTACTCTGACCTCTATTGACCTTCCATGAACCAGAATGCTAAGCAACCCGGGGACAGAGAGGGAGGAAAAAAAGCTGGTAATTACCAAGAGCTGCGGTATTCATCTCCTCTCTCGCCGCTGTGTGTTATTTCCGTGCGCGGCGCGACGGTGCGTCGGATTCTTTTGTAGCCGGGCGGAGGGAGACGGCCGGCGTGGTGAATGGGCCGTCTTCGCCGTGATTATCCGGGCCCGGGAGGTTATTCCGGCCCGGGGAATAAACATTTCTTTTTGTTGTCCCTAAATGGCAGATTTGTTTCACAGCAAGCCTCTCCGGCGCTGTATATGAAAGTGTTCATAACATAATCGAGATTTAATGCACGCGGCCTCTCGCGGTTCATTGGAAATTCGTTTTGAACAGCTTTTTTATTATCTGGGACCGCGCATCTGTGAATAGATTTACAAACATTACGGCAGGCACATTGTGTACTGCAGCGCTCGGAGGAGGCGCTCGGAGGAGGCGCTCGGAGGAGGTGCTCGGAGGAGACGCTCAAAGGAGGTGCCGGCTTTTGTCTGCTGCCTATTTGGATTCTGTTGTCACTCAGAGCCGTTTGGGGCCCGCAGCCGAGAGGCTCAGTGCGGTTAGAGGGGTCCACACAGCGACCGCGTGAAGACTTCTGCCTGTGATTTTCCAAATAAGAGAGTGGTTAACACATGCAGGCTCACTCACACACCCACACCACACACACTCACACACACACACACAAACACACACACGCGCACACACACACAAACACACACACACCACATACACACCACATACACACACAAATACACTCAAACACACACATACACACATGCGCACACACACACATACACACACACATCTCTTGTGACTGTTTGCTTCAGCTCTGAGAGATGTGCCACAGCTTTAAATGGGAAATATTTCAATAACATAACTTTTATTTTATTTTATTATCCAAACCTGTACAGCCATGTTTGTGTCTGGCCTTTTATCGGTTATTAATATGTAGTTTTTTTGTTTTTGCTTTTGTATTGTGGCAGAAAATTTATATAGTTCATATATTGTTATATATGTCATATATATATACATATTGTTCATATATTTTGTTTATATCTCACCATCGATGTTGAGTAGTTTCAGCACAAAGGCCATTTGAACTACTTGAGAGGTGTCAGGAGCTCCTCTATCAGGTGAATGAAAGGTTCAGAGCAGGAGCCTGTCACTTCCTCGCAGTACTGGCTGAGCTGTGATTCAGAAAGCCTGTTTACATGCAGAGGGCCGATACTGTGATACTGTGGGGCACCTTTCTCTCCAAACGGCCTCACTCAGGGGCTGTACCAACCCAACAAACACAGTCACTCACTCCATGGGTATTGCTTGACTACAAATAGCAGTGAATTCATTCCATTCGTCTTCCAGGTCTTTGATGCTCTGAGGTTTGATGTGTTGTTGTGTTACTAATCATTGCCTGCTTTATGGGAAACTAAGCTCTTCCTTATGTGTTAATGTGCCTGTAATTGAAAGTGCTGTTGCAGTAAGCGTGTCCTCTGACATTGTGTTTCCTGTTTATAATGTATGCCTGGTTCACACTGTCAGTCAGTCTCAGGCAGCCCTGCCTCCCGGGCCACGCTACCGGACGCCTGATTGGTGCTTGGTCTGTGGCTTCCTGCTCCGCTGCAGGCATTTTGTCCTCTCCTCTTCTCGTTCTCTGCTCTGTTCTGTGTCCTGTCTGTCCATCGCTGCCCGTTTCATCCGCCTGCTAACATTTCATTCACCACAGCGTCCAGGCGTTGGCCGGGGATGTTTTGGGACGTGGAGTACCCGAGTTTCAAGTTCCATTGTAAGCCTCTTGCCCGTTTCCTCGACTAGGCATGTGTCCCTCCCGCCCTCGACCCGACCCGCCTCTCTGACCTCTGACCTCTGACCTCTGACCTCACCCCACTCTGTCCCGCATGAGCCCACAGCTGTCCGATGCCTCACGGAGCGAAGCGTGGAGTTTGTGCGGCTTGTGTGTCACATGCATCACCTGTGTCCGGTGCTCCTGTCACTTTTTTTTTTACATTACGTTTCCTTTCGGTGTTGTGTTTTGTTCAGGTCAGGTGCGGACTGCAGGAGAGACTGTGTGCTGAAATGCCAAGCGCTTGCTTTGTGTGCTCATGTTTATTCATGAGCGTAACCCATAGAGGTGGGTGTTGCTCACCCACAGAAACAGTAGATGAAGGTAGGAGATGGAGGGGGAGAGAGTATGTGTTCGTGACCATGTGTGCTTGTTAATGTATGAATGAGTGTGTGTTTTCATGAGTGAATGTGTGTGTGTGTGTGTTTTGAAGAGTGGACAGGCAAGCGAGCACATGTGAGTGATTGAATGCAAGTCACACCAGTGGACAGGACTGTGTGCGCCCCACGTGTTGAGAAGGACCCCCCCCCCCAGTGCATGCTGGTCAAGCCCCCTCAGTAACAGGCAGGCACCTCCCAGCACTCCGGAGAGCAGCTCGGCCTCACCGCTCAGCCGCTGTCCTGCCTCTCCTCCTCCTCGTGTGTTTGACCTTTATGGGGTTATTAGAAATGGCAGCAGTGTGTTTGCCAGACAGAAAGCTTGAGCAGACGGCCTGGGTACATCCGTATCCAGCCCTTTGCAGAGGAGGGCCCCAGCACACTGCTGTTTCCACACAGCGAAACCGGCCAGTCGTTTTGGCCAGCAATGTCTAGTGTTAACGCGTAAGGGCTTGTAACCGAGAGGTTGCCGGTTTGATTCCCCGCCAGAGCATTGCGGCTGTACCCTTTGGAAAGGTACGTCATCCAAAATTGCCTCAGTAAATATCCAGCTGTATAAATGGATAATGCGTGAAATGTAACCTAAGTAAGTCACCCTGAATAACCGTGTCTGCTAAATGACAATGATGTTATGTGATATTTGTGTGTCCAGGAGGCTGTGTAGGAACCTCCACAGCTCACTGCAGCGAAGGCGTGGCAGAGGAAGCAGAAACCGCCCTACATCTCTGTGCCTTTGGAGGAATTTAACAGTCAGCGTGTTTCTCCAGGCACAAGAACCGCTAGTCAAAACCACCGCTAGTCATTACCCCGGGCCATCAGAGCGGCTGTTTAATGGCCGCGGGAATGGCGGTATGAGTGAATCTTTAGAGGCTGATGGGTGCTTTTCGTGGGCTGCGGTGTGGAAGATGGTAAAGCCACAGCCTACAGGATGCCTTCATTTAGCGGCCAGCGCTAAAGTAAGCGGTTGCTAAGAGCTTGTGGGGGAACAGTAATTTTGTGAAAGGTGTGGGGGGGGGGCTCTATTTTGAGCGCGCATTAACCTTTAGCCACGCGATGATGGCGTTTTGAGCGACAGTTTTCCCCGCGTTCCCTGGCGTAGCCACGGAGCAGAGACCCGCCGTCAGCGGCGGCGGTGACACTTTCACTCGCAGGCGTGTGAGAAAGGCGCGCTGAAGCGATTACGGCTTTGTTTGAGCCGCATTACTGGAAGGGAGATCTGTATCAGAGCCACCTGTGCTGCCCGCTCTGCCCAGCATCGCGGACCATCTGTGCAGCTCGGGAAACACCCGCGCCGTTCGTGGATTTCCACAGGTCCTGACCTCCCTCTCTGTATCTGCTCCAAACGGCGCCATGCTAACGCTGAAGTTCTTACAAACATTTCGCACGTTACATGGGTTAATTGTGTTAGATTTTAAATACACATATGGGTATAGCGTAGATAACATCAGATGTACTTTTTTTTGTGTGTCGGGCACAAATCGCCCTCATGCAAGGCCATTATTGGTTCAGCTGGGTATTCGTGGATCTCAGGAGCTCTTGCCCAGTGAGTGGGGTCAGTGTCCTGTACACTTAAATTGCACCGTTGTTTGTTCCTGTGCTGCTGGTGGAGAGTAGAGTCTCCTGCCCCTCCCACACCAGCCAGGGTACTTTCCACATTCTCAGTGCAGGACTTGAGTGGTAACCATGGGACACCAACTGACGGACTGACCGGCGAGAGAGAAAATTAGTGTTAAGCCTCTGTGGGTACACCCAGTTCCCCCACAGCCCCCTCCTCTGCCCAGTGAGCACAGTAATGCCACACCCCCCTCACCTCGATGCCCCACCCTTGTGATTCAGCCACACCCCAGTGGTTCAGCTCCGCCCTCGTGGCTCAGCTCCGCCCGCATGGTTCAGCTCCGCCCTTGTGGCGCGGCTCCGCCCTCGTGGCTCAGCTCCGCCCGCATGGTTCAGCTCCACCCGCATGGTTCAGCTCCGCCCTCGTGGCTCAGCTCCGCCCTCGTGGCTCAGCTCCGCCCTTGTGGCTCGGCTCCGCCCTTGTGGCTCAGCTCCGCCCTCGTGGCTCAGCTCCGCCCTCATGGTTTGGCTCCGCCCTCGTGGCTCAGCTCCGCCCGCATGGTTCAGCTCCGCCCGCGTGGCTCAGCTCCGCCCTCGTGGCTCAGCTCCGCCCGCATGGTTCGGCTCCGCCCCTACCCCCAGCTCCGTGGAGCGGCGAAGCTTGGCTTAGATATAGAGCAGGCAGACAGAGCGGCTCCCTGAAGCCTCCGGGAGGAGCGCTCCTCAGGTCCTCTGAGGATGTCACAACAAGCTTTCCCAGCATCCCTACAGCTGTGGAGACGACCCACGCACATGCAGATGCACACATCGGCTTTTTAATGTAGAGATCTGAGATTTTTAACACAGTGTTCCACAGCCTTCTCCTAGCTGTACCCAGCAGTATAGGATTAACTGCTTCTCTCTCTCTCTTGCTGTCTGATGCAGTTTGCCATAACACTACAAGGTTACTCAGGGCCTCTGAAACTAATCACTACTGAGACTAACTCACAAGAGGAATTCCTGCCAGTTCAATCGAATCAGTCAAAAGCATTACACAGCTGGTGGAGTCTGGGGTATAAAGGATTTACTTACTTTCCTGCCTTCTTTTTTGTTGTTGTTGCTGTTGTTGTTCCAAGTTGACTCCAAAATCCTTAAAATATGTCACACCCCTGTCTTTGTTTTTGGGGGTTTTTTGTTCTTAATTTCACTGTGCACTTATTTGATTTTTCTCAGCTGTGACACTGACTAACCCCGCCTCCTCCACGAGCTGTTTCAGCTGCTCCCTCACGGTGCGAGGCCCCGGAATGAGGCCTCGCACCTCTCCCAGGGTGTGCTGGCCCCCGAGTCTTACACCATGCTCTCCGTTCTGTTTCCTTTCTTCTAGATTAAAATATGTAAAAAGGTCTGATTACAGTAATTAACAAAGGTAAGCCCCGCCCGGAATCCTGTGTGCCACACCAAGGCCACGCCCCCTTGCTCGTCTATTTTTTTTTTTTTTTTTTGAAACTAACAAGCTTTGTGTACTGACTGCTTTTTTCAAGGAAATGATACTGTGAGGGTTTCTATTTAGCCAGGCTGATAATTGAAAATGGAGCACTGCTGGTACAAGTGTCGCGGACAATTAACACCTGACTAAGTAGCAGCATGAACAATCCGGGGGTACTAATAGCGTCTCTCTCCTGCTGCATGTCTCGGCTTTAACTCCGAAGCAAGCCCCCCCCCCCCCCTTTTTTTTTTTCCTCTCCTCGCTCCTCTCTTTTTTTTCCCCTTTTTTCTTTTTTTTTTTTTTTTCTTCCATGCGTGCCTGTTTCGCCTTGGGCAGAATCTGACACTAACACCTGCCGTACTGGAAAATGTCTTTGTCATTTAAGCTTTGTTTGAACTGCTGCGGGGAGCCAATGGGAATGAAGTCCGCGTAGTTTTTTCCCCGCTTTCTTTGCCTAAGCATGGCGAGCGAGCGTCTTGAAATGGCACAGATAAGGGGCAGCACGTGCCGCAATGTGCTCCCCACTCAGCTTGGCTTAATAAGTCCCCTGTTTGGTTTCTTTTTTTGTGGGGTTGGGGTGGGGGTGGGGGTGGTGTTTGGGGGGTTGGGGGGGGGGGGGGGGTCGCAGGGTGGGCAGGGAGGGGTGGAGGGATCTGTGAGTGGAACAGCTGGGGGAGGGAGGGCAGACAAAAGGAAAGAAAAGCTGAGTGACAGGAACCTGGAGGAGCGAGGGCGGGGCCAGGGTCCACGCGGCAGGTGTGACCTCCGCGGCTTGTTTGTCTGGGCGATCTCCAGGGGCTGAACGAACAAGGGAGCAATGGGGAGGGGCTGACCAAATATCAGGACTCTTCAGGGGAGACGCGGCGCCTTCCCCATCACCATGGCGCTGTGCGAACACTCGCCCCGCCTGCCTCACAGCTACACGGTTCAGCTGCCAATTCAGACGAAAAACACATTTTAACAAAAATATTAACGGTATGTTTTTCCATTGTTTTGCTCTGGAGGCAAACCTTCCATAGGCCAAACAGAGAGGGGAAGGCCTTCTAAGGCTGCATTGTAGAGTGTTTTTAATTCATTTTGATTTCACAGGGTTTTTTTTACGGGACACCACTATGACATTTCTGAAAAAGCTAGATATTTTTTAACAAAATGAAAAAGGGGAAGTCATTACTAGCACCTTATGGTGTTCCTATGGTGTTATTATTACCCAAATAATTATAACACTTTTTTAAGAAAAATAATTTGTTTGACATTTACAGCGGCCTGAAACGAGAAAAGCCGTTAGCAGTCGGCGTCAAGTTGGCCAGGTCTTAAACTGCCTCGATGCCTCGGCACAATTCATCAGTGTTTATGTCCTGAATACGTGTTAGTTGCATGCAGACATTTATTCTTAGACTGGTAAATTGAGGTCCTTTCACCTCTCAGCTGACCTTGACCATACAGCCATATGGCAACAAACAGAAAGGAGCTGAATAGCACAGTCACTCCCCTCCGCTAAATTAGCATTAGCACTCCCAAAGCCTCTCTCCACCAGCTCCTACTGCGGCCACCATACAGTTCAACCCAGTTCATCTTTTGGGGCTTTTTTTCCGTGCAGCGGGGGCAGTTTGGACTTCCTCCTCAAGTACACAAAGCTCACTGCCCCCAGATCAGTTTTAAGATGCACCACAAGTAGAGCACGGGCCCGTCAGGGCTAAGTTAGGTGCAGGCCTTTTGTTGCGTAGTGGGGCCTCCAGTCCCTGTCAGTCACAGTAGAAGTGGGCGGGGCTGGTGGGGTGGGAGGGGCCAGAGGGGAGGCGGAGCATCGGAATGCATCAGATTGGGGTGGCTTGCGGAATGCTGGCAGTGGATGTGGAGGTACCTGCAGGAGTACCTGTGCCTAGAGGCGTTCAGGTGGAGGGTTCATGTACAGTCCCACTGCGAATGCTTGGGGTAAAGACCCCACCGCCCCCCCCCACCCCCCCCCTCCGAACTGATGTCAGCAGTGGTGGTGTCCACTCAGTGCATGTTACTTTGACCATCTGCTGTTCCTTTTAGATGGAGGAACTTGAGAAGCCGCACAAAAAAAAAACAAAGACAAAGAAAGAAAGCTACCAGATGCCATCTTCACAAAGCAGATAGCATGTTTAAAAGGAAGGCAGCATTAAGACGGAGAGCTCCGCCGCGCGTTTGGCTTGATGAGGAGATTTCACCGCTCGCCGCTGCTTGCAGCCTGCAGCCTTTAACTTTCGTGTTGTTTTGTTTGTTGTTGATTTTTTTAAGACGGACTTATCTTCAGAAGTGTCTTCTTGCCATGGCGTCCTTGTTAGTTGGTAACTGAACACACTTTTTTATTTGCTGAAAGCTTTGCAATATTGGATCATGGCATATTAGAGATTAAATCATCAAGTTAATCTGTCCATTCTTTCTTCGAAATCCTTTTTTCAGTCTTACATTGTCAAACATAATAATTCACATTAAAGGAAACTTTACACCAGGCATGTCCCCGTAACTGTTTATTCGTTATTTTATTTTCCAGTACACGCAAGCCTGAATAGGATACACGCTGACATTGAGTGTGGGGGAAAAATGTTATATTTTTCTCTACGAGCTTGTCAGCTGTCCGCTATCTGTGCCGAGGCCGGAGCATGCGGTCAGTCCGTGTGCAGCTGAATGCGCGCAGCTTGAGCCGCTCGCTGACCGCTATCTTTCAGCGTGGGGTGCGCCTGGCTGCGCCGTGAGCAGCGCGATGCGAGCGGGTAGCCGCGTTAGAAACGGAGTGCGGAGAAAAATGCGATGAGGGAAGAGTGAGGTCCCGGGTGGGGAGGGGGGGCGCCGTGACAGCGCCATGCCTGACGCCGGTCCTCTCTCCCACCCTCCCCCCCTCCCTCCCCTCCTGTCCCCTCCTGTCCCCAGGCTCCCTCAGCGGCAGCACGAGCGCCGAGCTCAGCGTTGCCGTGGGAACGGACTCCGCCGACCAGGTCTCCCCGACGATGCCGCGTGCCACGAAGAACCGAGTTTCCGGAAAACTCCGCCGTTCAGCCAGCGCCATAAGCAAGTCCTCCAACTGAGCTCTCCCCCGTCTGTTTTTTAATCTTTATTTTCATTTTTTTAATGTACATGTCGTGTTCAGCTCTTAACTTCGCAAGATTGTTTTAAAACCTCATACCCCTCATGACTGCAATGTTATGTTCTGTGTTTTTTTTTTTTGTTTGTTTCGTTTTTCAAATATTACTGGGCAAACACTGGCAATGTTTAAGTTAAAAAAATCTATATATATCGTAATTAATTCAGTACATTTCCGATTGCGTTGTTGAATTGTATTTTTGTTCATTTAGATATGTGACACTGTGAGTTTTATGTTTATTGAATTTAGGAACATTCTAATTCCAATTCAGAATGGTTGGGAAAACTTGTGAATTTTGACTTGCAGTTTTGCTTCACTAAATGATAAGTTGGAAATACTAGTCCAATAATTATTCAGGGAACTGAGTAAAATATTTAATGATTGAATTATGAAGTTGTAATAAATATTTGTGATGTTTCTGAATGTGGCAAAGACATGATTTACAGTGGTTTCCAAATCATAGTGGCAGGCTGGTACCAGCTGTTGAGAGCGTCTGTGTTGTTGTAGAGAGTGGGATTTGACAGCTGTTGGGTACCGTTGCATGATCTTATCTCGTTCCCTGCCCTGCCAGCATGCTACGCACACACGGACAGGTAAACACATACCTGAGTCGTGGGCTCGTGAAGGCCCTTCATGTCTTATCTCGGCACATGGAGCAAAACCACAGAAAGGTCAAACCCTTGCACCAGTAAGGACTGGCCATTCATTTTTTATCCATGGGCTGTTTTATTGTTTTTCTTTTGTCCTTTTGTGGTGCATTTCTGGATCTTTTAGAATGTGATGTTTCTCCTGTCTCGAAGCAGAGGCACCTTTTTTGATAACTGCTGTCTTAAACGCTGTGGAGTCACCATTACTGGGAGCAGAATATTTATGTGCATAAGCGCCGTTTTTAACTGTAGAGCCCTGGTCGTTTCCTGACCCACCAGGTCATAACCGTCCTCACGCAACGCACAGGCCTTCAGGAGCGGGCTGTGTTTTAGCAGGTGCTACAACACTGCTCTGTCTTAAACCCCTCTAACCCTGCGCACACACACACACACACTCATACACACTCACAAATACACACAAACACACAGATATACACATACATACACACACGTATGCGCATACACTCACATATGCACGCACACACGCACACACGCACACACACACACACACACACACACACACACACGCACACTACTACCAGGCTCCAGTGAAGTACCATAGATGTTTGTTATACATTATGAAGTTTGGAGTGTAAACAGACTGAATAATGATGTCTGTCTGAGGTGAATCTAAAAATCGATTTTGTTTTAAATTTCTTTTTAGATGAATTTCAGTGGATTGTTTTTTGTTTTTATTGTTTTTTTTTTTTTTTATTTGATTTGATTTATTTGTTTGATTTATGCAACTTTGCTGGAATGAAAAGACTGCATATGTAACTGTGTGTCGATGTGGTTTATCCTGTGTGGGATACTCTAACCTTGGTTCCTAACCTGTAACGGACAGGTTTGTAATGCGAGGCTCGTTTCGGGATGTCGTCCCCGTTTCTCGTCCCGTGAAGCCGCGAGCGCCACATCGTGACATTCCCGCCGATTTCTTTTGCACTCATTCTCAGTGGTAACCTAGCGTCGAATGTTCCTTCCCTCGTCATCAGATGTAGAATGCTTTCATTTTGTTTGGTATGTGTGTATGTTTCTGTTTGTTCCTTTGTAAATACAGAGTAATATCTGAGACAGTTTTGTTGTTTGTGTTACACGGCCCGCGAACACGCCAAGTGAGACTGGAACGCCACCCGGGGGCCTCAGGTGAATAATCTTAAACTCCACTGCTTCGGTGTGTCTGACCTGAAGGAGCTGGTCGCCGTGCGTGCCTGTAACACCTGGCTCTCCACCCACAGCAGTGCCCACTACCCCCCCATCACGTCCCCCCTCCCTGAGAGCTCCATTTAAGCGTACATCCTCCCTGTAAATCAGACTCGTTCTCTTCATCTCTCTCTCTCTCTCTCCCCACCTCTCCCTCTCCATTTCCCTTACTCTCTTTCCTCATCTCCCTGTCTCTCGGTCTCTCTCTCTCTTTCTCTCCCCCTCTCTCTCTGTTCTCTCAATCTGCTGTTCCCAGCTCCAAATGCACAGTCCATGGGGACAGACCATAGCGGGATTAAATTAATGAAGACGTTCCGAGGTGCTGCGAGCTTCACGTACGCATGTCGTCATATATTTGGGGATTTCGTTTCCCTGTAGAGCGCCACGTTTTTGCTCTGACCTGTGCTGCGCTGTTGCGGCAGCCAATCAGGGGAGACATGGCATACCAGCGCTGTGCCCTGTGTGCCCCCCCCCCCCCTCCCCCCTCCCCCCACCCCCGACGGGCAGGCTGGGTCTGCGCCACTCGCCCCAGCCCCACCCTCCCAGCCCCGTGTTTTGGTCGCCATGGAAGCCAGGTGTCACACGGCAGCACAGCCCCAACACTGGAGCTGCAACACTGTCTCGTTGCACTACTTTGCCTTATCTGTACATGGTTTCTCTCTCCAAGCACTGATGAATAACATAGGAGGCATCTGATCTGAGAGGTTCGCTCAGAGTGAAAGTTTCACTTTGTGTATTAAAGAATGTATGCAAAATAATGACCTGGATCAAATCAATTCTTTCGCCTGCCCTGTAATCACGAAATCACCACCCAGCTCACCACGGCAGGTCTTTTTATTTATCTGAAGTAGAAGCGAATACCCTATGATTGAAGTAGACATTGCTATTGTGAAAGAGGGGGGTCTTATTTTAATGAGCAGATGGGTCAAAGTTATTGATTTGATCAGGGCCAGATCTTGTATGTTAATTCAAACTGGTCAACTCGTGTGAAGCTACATAGCTAGTGTTAATTCTAGATCTCTGATAGGAAACCAATTCATTGTTTCATTTGAGGGTTCCTGTTCTGATAAAAAAATATAAATATATAAATGCTTGTAATATAATCTTTGTAAAAGAGGAATAAGAAAAAAAAGCTTGAAAATTTCATCTTTAATTGTTAACATATCAAACTGTTTTTAATGATAAAAAGTCATGTTTATTAGAAATGTGAAAAAAAAACAGAAGCATTTCATTAAATAAATTTGAAACTGAATGTTGTGTGTTTGTCTGGTTACCTCTCAGAAGGAATGTCCCTGTCCTCCCGGCAGTGGTGTGTGAGCACTGTGACAGATGTTCCCCTGTATTGGGATTGCGGGACGGCTCTGTCACCCGGCCCTGTTTACGTGATATGTTTACCCGAGCCAGTTCTGGTCCAAGGCGGTGGGGGAGACTCTAAGGTTATCCGCTGGAAACGTTTGGGGTGACGTGATGATGCCGCTTGTCTGGGTTTTAGCCAGAGACCCAGGAGCAAGGGGTTTGTTGGGGGGGGGGGGGGACGTTGTAACCTGACCCCCCTGCCATCTGTCCCCCCTGCTGTTCTGCTCTCTTTCCGGAGCGAGCAGATAATGGGCCCGGCTTTGCCGTACAGGTGTAAAAGTACTCTCTCCGCTGGGGGGGGGGGGATGAGGACCGAGGAACAGCACCGTGAAACAGCGGGAGCTGAAAAACCCACCGACTGGCCGCGTCTGTTCTGTCCAATGTACACCATGCCTGTGAGGTGGGTGGATTCAGCACCATAGAAATTCAAGGTACAAAGATGATGGGGCCCCAACCACACTATCTGTCACCTGCTTCGGGGTTTAGGGGTTCAGGGGTTCAGGGGATTGGGGTGAGGTTATTCCAGAGTCACCCCAAAGATGTTTGCGTATCCATTTCTAAGAGATACTAAGAAATCCATAACCGTTAGCAGCATTCAGTACTCTGTCAGGGTCAGGACCACAAGACTGGGTGGTTTTCAGGTTTGGCCCCCAGGTCCCCGATGAAGAAGACAGTCTGTGGCACTGATGCATCTGTCGTGTCCTATACACGCTTAATATTTCTATTTATGTGTTATTTTCTTTATGTAACCAGGTCTTACATCCGCCACTGACATTCAAATCTCCTTTTGTAATTATCTGCCAAATCCAGGGCAATTTGCAAACGCCTGCAATTTATGTTTATTTCCTTATTTTAGCAGGTAATTTAGATTTCATTCCCCATCCCTGTGCAGTCTAGAGCAATCAATCATGCTTACTTTCGCTTTAATGACGCTGTACCTCAAAGAATGGAAGACGACCATAAATGGGAAGACTTCTGAAGACAACCCTAACAGCACCGGGTGAGTTAACTGTGTGTTTCAATGTAGTGGGCCCTTTTCTATCTGCTTTGAAAGCGGCGGTTTGCCGACATTGCAACGTCAGCTGTCCCTGTGTAAAGCTTTTTACGCGTAGCCTTGGTGTGCGTTTCGAGCGGCATCCCGTGACAGATGTCCGCGGTAAGTCGAGGCGGATAAGGTGTCTCCCACCTAACGGCATCCATCCTCTGAGATCACGCCGTGACCTCCAACCCCTCGAGACTGATGTCATTCACAAAGCAGATCCCCCGTTTTCATTTGCGACGTGTTGCGCCTCGTGTTTACTTATCTACAAGGACAAGTGGATCCATATGGGGGGAAAACGCGAAACTAAATTTCCGGAAAGTAGCGCAGCCTTTCCTTTAATAAGCGAAGGGCGAACCGCAGGTCAATCCAAAGAGGCACTGATGTCTGGGTGACCCAGACGTGATTGTCACCTGCATTTTCTGTGATTATAGCCTGTGGGTTAACAAAACACTTGTCTCTTCTTGGGGTGCTCAGAAATCACTTTGCCTTTTTCCCCTTTATTCGAATTAGCGTAAGTGATCTTTGGCAAGGAGTAGGCTAAGGGACAAAATAAAAATAGCAGCTTTGATTTGTATCGTTTACAGTAGCTTCCATTTTTAGTATGGCATGATCTAAGACGTTCTTCAAATGTAAATGTAATATTCAGTCGTAGGAAAAAATATGGGCCCGTACAAAACTTAAGAATTAAAAAGCAGTACGTAACGTTTAGTTTACCAATACAAACATTCTTACAACGCAAATGTGGTGTAATTTATGAATTGAGAACCTTTTGCGTCGGAATGAGTTTGATCCCTTTTGTTGGTATTTGCAAAACTGTAAAGTCAGTTGTACTCGTATCATTTAGACAAATGTAAAAAAAAATGTAATTATATATATATATGGTAGGATTGGTTTCCATACCCGGTTTATGGTTTAGGGTTTAGGATTGGTTTTCCATACCCATACATTTGCCTAAAAGATGTGTTGCTGTCCGTATAAATGAAATTATGGGCTGTGTGCCCTGATCAAGTTACATTTGCTAGTAATTACATCTACATTTGCTTTTTGGGGTCATATGGTTTTCCTACGAAAAGATACTTGTCTGTGTATTTGATACGTATTGGCCCACAATGTCTGTGAGCATCTGCGAATTGTGCCCTTGCATAGTCAGATTATGCTAATGAGAGCACCTGCCAAATGTATCACTTTCTCCCGGATTCAAGACAGTGAATCCTGCAACTGGTGTTGAAACAGCGCAGTCGTAATTTACGATGACTACAATCGAGTTTCAGCATTCCGTTGAACAGATTTTTTTTTTTTAGTTTAAAATGAAATGTATGTAAAATTCTGTGAATACTTCACAAATTAAAGTTAGACAAAACTTCATTCACATTTTATTATCATTTTATTATTATCAGTGAGTTCGGCATTGTGTGACAACGATAAACACACACACACACACAAAACGTTTAGTGTACCGGCATTAAGAGCTGTTTTTGAACAGCTGCAGGTGTATTTAAGTGACACGGCTGCTTGATCGGTGAGGGCGATCTTAAAATGACATTCTGTACTTACTTCATCTTAAAACATTCATCTTTTTATACAGAAAAGGCGTCGTGCTAATCTGCAGTCAACATTAGGAATAACTGTAATTTCGGGTTCTCTGTCCATTTCCACCCATGTTTCGGTGAACTAGAAGTAACCTGCGCCTTGCTTTGGAAGGTCAGTATGGACTTGTTGCAACATAGGCTATTCACCGATAACACAAGTAAGTAACATAATTTTCCACCAGTGTGGATGACCATGGACACAAACTGTCGCAAAGAAACACTTTTCATTTTGGAAAATATTTTTATTTTTCGATAGATAGTCAACACAGTTGAAACATACGATTAAAGCGCTATAAAAGCTAACATTTAAGAAAATAGCCTGTGTATAGAAAAGGATTGCATCTAAAGTAAGAGCTGTACGTTTAACAAGAGCTGTGTAGATTGTAATAAATTTGTAAACCATCTACAACATTTAGAATAACTTAGAGATAGATAGGCCAGAGGAAACCTTTGGCTACGACATAGAAAATTCCAGAAGGACTCACAGAATAGGTCACACAACACAATAATTTACATAAAATAATCACCTTTTGAATAAATAAATAAATAAAACTGTTATGAGGAAACATTGCAATAATAATATAGATAACAATAATAAAATATGTGCCAACCTCATTCAAAATAAAAAACAATCATTATTTGACACTGAACTTTTTTAAGGCAGGTATACAGCACTGTGGATGTATCGGAGAACTCTAAAGGCATGTACGGCCACACTAATAGGGAATGTTTTAAGAATTTTGATTTTTTTTTTTCAACACGGGGTAATTCACAAGCTATAATAAAGCTAAGGTGAAAGGGAAATTTACAGCATGTGAATTGAAAGGCATTTATGACAACAGGTACGCCTAGAGTATAATAACAATTTCTTAGGTCTAGAAGCTAGTACATTAGCACGTGTGCAGCGGTCCTAGAAAAATACTTTTAACAGTCAAACTAACGTTTCGCTTTGTGTGTATGCGTGTGTGTGTGTGTACGTGCGTGTGTGTGCTTGTGTTTGTGTGTGCGATAAACTAACTCCAAAGAAATCTGAAAATATATACTTCAAGTCATAGTTCCATAATATTTCAATAAGCCATTGATTGGTTTGAAAGAAACTTCTCCGACTTGTAGACAACCTGAACTGAATGCTGCACGTAGTTCGTGTTACAGTGGAGGTTTCTCTCCGTGCTACTGGTTTTCCCCGGTAAAGGCACGACTTGTGTTTTTAGCAAGCAGGGCGCACGGGCATTTGAAGAAGGATGACCTGCCTATTTTCCGAGGGGTGGCATTTGTTAATGTGCCTCGTAAGTCCCGGCGAGCTGTAGAAAGTGGCTGGGCAATATTTGCAGGGGAAAACCTGGGACGAGTGCAGGAGGCGAAGATGCCGTTCTTGGCTTGCCCGGTTGGGGAAATTCTCTCCACACACCGGGCAGAGGAGACACTCCGCGGGGCTCAGATTCAAGGGACCCTGGCTTTGGTTTTCGTCTGAGACAGGAACCTGGCTGAGCTTCTCCTCTTTTTCCCCATTTTGGAATCCCTGCTCTTCGGGTTTATTCTGCAAGGCTTGGTGTCCCAACAGATGCTTCCGCAGGTACGCCTGGCGTTTAAACTTTTTCCCGCACTGGTGACAATCATAGAGACCGTCTTCCGACCCCGACTCCGACAAACCGGGGCTGGGGGTGTCCCTGTCACTGGCGAACTCGGCCCTCATGTCCCGCAGGTCTTCAGACACGGCCTTGACACCAGAGGGCATCTTGGCGATGTCAGATTTGGTACTCTGGGTAGCAGACATTGACGCTGCGTTTTGAGGTCTCGGTTTGTGCCAGCGCCTATGAGAGGCCAGGTTCGCCGGGCAGCTGAACACCTTATCACATTCAGGACATCTGTACTCAACCCTTACGATTCTGGAACACTTGTGCTGAGCTAAAGAAAAGGGATCGGCGTATTCTTCCTTGCACAGCTGACAGATGAATTCGCCCAAAGGCTTGTTACCTGCAGATGACAGCGGTCTGGGTTTTAGGTCGACTGGTCCTTCTTTGATTCTCAGACCAAGCACTGGGGAAGTGGTAACTTCGTCTTCGAAATTGAGCTTTCGGATCGCTTTGGGTTTCTTTGCTACGGGTTTCCCTTTGCGTTCGTTGTCGGATGACGGCCTTTTGATGGCGTTCCTGATAGCAGCGGCGGGGACGGTGCTGGTGGTACCGCTGCGGTTGCTGTTGCTGGTGCCGATTTTCAAGTCCACTGGAGCAAATAAAAGCTGGTCTAAAGTAGTGAGGGCGGCAGGTGTCGGGAATGATTCAGCGGAAATAGGCGAGCCCAGATTGAAACTTCTGTCGAAATATCTTCTGTCGTGCTCTTTGCTGATGGGCCGGGTGGGGCTGTAGAGTCCTTGGTACACTGCCTCCGGGTTGCCGAACTGTATAGGCTTAGCATCCTGCCCCGAGACCGGGGTATCCGCCACGGGGCTGGGAGATGCTGCGGCGGGGTCGGGGCTGGATGCGACGGACACAGGTGCGGACGAGTCGCTTTTATTCTGGAGCGCCTGGATTTTTTCCTGCTCGTCCTCATCGGAGCGAATCCTGTAGGAGACGTGCGCTGCCTTTTTGTTCCTCTTTACCAGGAAACCTTTTGGCATCTTTGCGTTTAATGAAAAAAGGCACTTTTAAAAAAGGTGGACGCCGGTTTAAACAAAATCCAGGTTTACAACGGGTATCAGGCACGCTCGAAACTTTGATTCCGGCTGTATCTATCAGCTATTGATCTTTCTCTTCCTGAAATGCTTTCGTCTCCAAGGCATAGCAGCACTCTTTTTAAGGAGGAATGATGCTATTGTTCTCGCCCCTTGTTGCCACATCCCCAACCAATCAGATGAAACGAAGATCCCTATGGATTTGCTTGTGGGAGGGTAGAAAGACTTGGTTTCGGGGGGAATGTAGGAGGGTTTGCAGATTGCTTAGCAGATGTACCTGCGGTTTATTATATTACTGTGCGTTTTTTGCCCCTCCCCGATAAAGGCACACGCCGGGTCCCTCCTCTTTTTACGGTCTGGTGGGTTTCTATACAAATGCGCACGTGCCCTGGCATTGTGCGTCTCCTTCGGGGGCTACTGATCTGCCAAAAGGAAATGTCTGTCACTACCGCGATCATCAGAATTTACAATTAAAATGGGGGATGTGGGGGGTTTTCAATTCAAATAACAACAAAGAAGTTGTAGCTAGTTGTATGTTAGTACGCAGACGATCAAAATGAACGCTTGAAGTCAGGTAACGGTAAACAGTTACATATTTAAAGTTGTTAAAGCGTCGCAGAAGTTTAAATAAGTCAAAGGTATTTGTTGTAAATAACGAGTAGAAAATTGTAACAGTAAAAATATGAATCGCTGCTATCACAAGCTACGAAGCTACACGCACACTTCCCAAATAAATGCCCGCTTGTGTTCTCTCATATTCTGGGACACTGTCTTACAAACCAACCCCAACACAAACAAACAGTTAAAATGAGGCACACACTGTGGCACGTGCCCTATTCGACAGTTTAACACGACTTATAAATCAGACATCTTATGCATACATAAATAATAAGAGGGCCTCGCGACACAATAGCTGCGCCTGCCCAGGCTGTATATCCCTTTTGCGTTTGAAAGGCAAATTGACCTCTTCACTGTGAAATAGGACTCACAGACAATCTGGCCAAAAGATAGGCGCGTGCTGAGTGTAATCAGTGCTCCGAACAAAGAGGACCATGCCCAAAAGGGTCAATCCACGGTGATCTCCCCATTAAACACGCGCAACTGCCACGGGTCACATAGAGCTCCGTGACTTCTGAATACGCGGGGATGCGCGCGTGGATAGGGACAAGGGAGGATGGTAATCTACAGCCAAGGCGGTTTTAAAGAGCTTATTTTAATTGCACCGGAGCTACCCCGAGGATGGTATTGAGGAGGACTGTTTTCATGTTGTCCTTCGAAAGGAAGGCGGACACTGCTGTGAAATAAATTTGTCCGTTGTCTGCAGAGTGGCTCGATTCGTTTATACAAAGTTTTCCTTTATGTAACCACGTGATCTGAATGCATTTCGCAGCTTAATATACGTTGCACAAGTAATATGTTGCTTTAAACCAGGCCGCGTACTGTTTTCGTGCAATCCAAGTCGGTGTCTTTGGATGAAATTAATAAAATCATGTCGAAGACCTTAATTTAGAACACTGGCTAAAGTTAATAAAGAGAGCGCTTTGAAAGAAATGTTACATATTCTGGGAAAACAGTGTGACACACCAGCTGTTTGTGTGTAATAACAATAGTCTCAAAAACAAATACTGTCCTTTTGGCATATGCCTTGTACGTGCTTAACGTATATGATGCTGTTTAAGCAGTGCGTACTATTAAAATATAACAAATGGAGAAACGTTATGTCTTTAAAAATATATTTGAAACGATTTCACGAGAGCATAATTATATTATCCTTGTATTAAAATATGAACAAACAATATCTCGCTGTAGATCAATTGTTTGTTTGTTTAATAATTGCAGTTGTTAAGCCATGATCGCAAAATGTATGCAAAAGTGCATATCCCAATTGTGATTTGAATTGTAAAATCAACTTAAACTATAAAAACTTAAACATTCGGTTGATGTCTAACACGAAACCGTTATCAGATAAAACATTTCAGAATTCAACAAAGTCATGACATCACGTAACTGAATAACATTGTATGACGTTTTCGGTAATAGCATCTTTCATAGAATTCCGGTTATGTGTTAGTGCGTGCTGAAAGGAGGCGTGCGCCTCTGGCCTCAGTAATTTCATTGGACGAAGGCTGGTGTTCGCAGGAATCGCGCCTCTTTTCTGTGTACACGGAAGCCAGGCTAGAAAGAAGCTCCATCGTCTCGTATTGTTCTCCTTATTAGCATAAAGCTGCACTGGGACCAAGTCAAATAATTACACAAGCAATGGATCTGACATTTCCCCGAGCACACGCTGTTTCATTTATGCTCTTGATTTATGATGATATACATACAAACAGATATTCTTACAAAGTCATGACATGACATGTGTTGTTGTGACTCCTGTATGAAAAAACAGGAAAGCGTCTTCACAAAGAAGAATATTCAGTAATGCTAAAAGAGGGGATATAACTGTTTTGTGAGTTCCAATAATCACGGTAGGGACAATCGGCCTAATTTAAATATTACAGTTAGTATGCCCAAATGTGTTGTATTTTGTTTATATAGAAGTAATCGTCCTCAAAACGGTTACTTTAATTCCAGTACTCGTTTGTTTTGGAATTTTTAATTTTTTTTAACCACTTTCAGGTTAAAGACGGCAAACTTAAATATAAAATAACTTTTAATATCGAGTTGTCTATTAATTGTTTTCCATAACACAAAAAGTTTGATTCCAATATAAACAAATTTCCAGGGTAAGTAACGAGAAATTGTGAAAGGTTGAAGCTAAAGGCTTTTGCGGATAAATGTTTTGCGGGACGCCCCCTCGATTCCTGAAACGAACGAACGAATGAATGAATGAATACACACAGCTAACGATAAGGGACGCTGATTTTGGCTGCTCTTACTGTTGAAGTGATAAAAAGGGCATGAGTCACACCTGTATTCTTTATGGATTTGTCTCTTCTTTCTATATGGTTTCAGCTTACACTCGTGTTTGTTTAGTGGTCTGGACAGCAACAATGTTTGATGGCATTTTAACGATTACTTCTTTCCCGTCCTTCTTTCTCTCTAAGCGCACGTACACTCGCAGTGTTTGTTTCGGATGCGTATGCCCGTGTTTGTTCAATGGCGCGTGCTGCCCAGCAGGAGACGTACTGAAGATTTGCGCCTCATTAGCATACAGCTGCCGGTGCCTCCTTCCTAATGTACACACTATCCACTTTCATTCAAACCTTATCACTCAGCAGAGCCACACAGAGCGCCCCGCCTTTTGAACAAGAAAGGGTCTTTAAAAAATCTGTCCGAAATGTTCAGGGCAGAGGGTTCGTTCTAAAGACGCCAAGATAACCCCAGCGATTTATCACCCACTGTCGTCTGTTAGCTTCAGCCTTCGCATTTCTTGAGCCAAAGCATAATCGCATTATGTTACTTGAAATGGTATATAATTATTCTAATGTTACTTGTTTACGTGTTGCAGCGTGCCCCAAGTGTGCGTATACCGCGTATGGGTGTATAATCTGTACTTCCATGTCATCAATAAAATTGGGAATTAAATTGGCAAACAGGTATTAAATAGGCCTAATACAGTCTAGTCAGCATGAAAATGTTTTCACTTTTTACGCATGTAGTGGTTGTCTGTTCATAGTCGACAAGCGTTTAAATGAAATTGACCTCTTAATTAATATGTTCATGACTGTAGACGAAGAGTTGCAAACTCATGCTGCATATCATACCAAATAGGTGACACCCCGTTCATTCTGTTACAGAAGTGAAATCATATTTGAGAAACCACATTTCATACACCGAGGAAGAAAATGAAGCTCCGTGACTAAGCCATTTCAGTGCACCATCTACAGGAGAAAGTAAGTAACTCCCTGGCAATAATATACTGCCTTTCGAACAGTTTTTTTTTTTTTGCAACATTTTGAGAGCTGTGGAATACTAACCGTGTTTTATATTTTATATTACATAGTATATAAGGTAGCACTGTAAATGTGTTCAGCGGTTAGTAAGCAGAAAGAGATCATAATAAACCCACAACCCAAGAGAAGCGTTTGGAGCGTGCGCAGTTAACTGAAACGCGTGCGTTGTGGCCAAGCCAACATTTCGCCCAATTGCCGGTTCAGTATGAGATGGTATAGGTTGCATTTCAAATACGTAAGAACTCCGGGCATTCGGTAATAAGCGTTTTCGAAATGCAAAGCAGGTTAAAGGTATTGATCCTCTGAGACGTGCAGATTAGTCTCACTATTTTCTGAATGCGCTGTGGAATTTGACAAAGACAAGACCAACCTGGCTATACCTGCTAGGCATTCAAAGTGGATATGGCAGTGGACACAAAACAAATCAGTTGTCAATACATTATATACGATACAGTGCGTGCTCTGCAGGACTAAAACTTTGTGTTGTACAGCTCACACAAATGTGATCAGTCTTTTGGAATATGATACAGGATACTAGAGACAGATAGACCCGCTTCACACAGTGGAAGAAATGACATACCGCACTTCCTGTTTGAAATCCGCAGGAGCTATTGGAGCGTATGGATACCGGCGCTCCGCGGAACGGGAAGCACTAACACAAAAAAGCGTTCGCATTACTCAGCAATTACTAGGCTACTTTGTTGGAGCTGAAAAGATTTTCAACAGCTTCACCCCCAAACCGCTCCGTGCCAGTGACAGGGTCGTCTTCTCATGAAACCCCCACACACACACACACACACGCACACACACACACACACACACACACACACACACACACACACACACACTCTGAACAGCATGGTCAATCAATTATTTTAATGGATGTTCTTGATGTTCAGCCAGCTCCAATAATTAAATTGAAAGCGGTTTCATTCAGCGCCATGGCCGTGGACCCGGTGAGGAATCCAGATTTAATCAGGGTTAGAGCGGCTGATGACCAGCGCGGGGCGGGTTCGACCGCGGCCTCCTTGCGGCGCAGAAAAGAAGATCGGACAACTGCACAAACAGATTAAACGCGCGGACAAAGGCGCGCATGTTTCGGGGGGTCATCTGTGAAAGGGGGGCACGTCTCAATTCGGCGCTGGCGCTGAATCTGCTGCAGGGTTGGCGCATCAAATCGCTGTTTGGTCAGGGTTCACCAGTGCTCTTTATGATACGTCAGATGGATGCTTTTCAGCTCTCTTTTGGCTTGTCATTGAAGGGTAAATGTATGCGCCTCTCTGCTGCTGGCATAGAGTGTCGCTTTAAAGACCAGAAGAAAGGACTGTCCTCTCACGTCCATATTCTGTTAATGTTTTAATTGAGGAATCCAAAACAATTCTGTAAACTATGACTGTGAAAGGAAAACTGTAGCATGAAACTGGCTATACACTTGGCTGTGTTTTTGGTTTGAATCGTTTTCTTTATTTGTACATGATGCTCAAGCTCATGTATTCCACTCTGACCTGTTTTCATCTTTCATGATCAAATATTTCATGCTCATGAGTGCCTCATGGCAGCCCAATAAGATGGAGAGATCAAGTGGGGGGGGGGGGGGGGGGGGGGGTCACTGGATCCAAACCTGCTACATCATAGCTAAAAACTTGGGAAAAGACAGTGTTTCTGCTGAAGAGCCTTATGTAGCTTGTTTTGTACATGATAATGATACCTAGTCATGACACAGTGAGGCCTCATGAATCCCAGAATAGGAGGAGCTGCTCATGGTAATGTGATGATCAAAGGCTTTTGATTGGTTCATGCAAATCACGTGCACATGATAGCCCCACCCCTTATGAAGCCTCACTCTACCATCACTAGTCTTTCCAGTGTTTTCCCTCCTGTTTGCAACATGTATTAGCCTGTTTACAAATGACCAAATGCTTATCTTGCACTGGGCTCTGCTGAAGCACTCATACTCGGTCTCATCAAGAGATGAAAGGTGCAATTAGTGCATTTTCAAGAACTTTAAGCTAACAAGGCAGATGTGCAGGAATATGCGTGCATCATTTTCCTCTGTGCATGGCTTCATTCTTCAACAATCGGCTTGTCGAATTTAAAAAAAATCTCCCAAGCGCATATAAAATAACACAAAGCCGTGCCATTAACAGCAAGCCCGGACACATATCAGAAGTGGTGTTCCATGCTCTTAATATGCTCATAATGGAACCGTAAGTGGTGTGGGTTTTTTGTCATCTTTTGTTTTTTTTTTTCTTTAGGTAGTTCAAGGTTAATTAAACCATCATGATAGAACAAAGGGATTTGAGCACAGCTTTGTTACTAACACTGTCTGTCCTGTGCCCGCCCGTGATGTGACCAATTCAATACGCGGCGTTTTATTTCATTCTTTTGTGGTGACACCTTGCCAGGCACCAATAGTATGATGAAAAGAGGACCTCAGAAACTCAGTTATAGGAGAATACTAAAACATATGAAGATTTTCATTTACCTGACTCCCAGGCTCAGCGACAGGAGAAAATACAGAGGGGTGCAACTGTAGTCCAGGGGGTTGCACAAACAGTCATGAATATTATGTGGACATCGGGATACAAGGATCCAACTGGGGGTGCACTGAGGTCCATCTGGGGGTGCAATGGCACCCCTAAGCACCCCCATAGTGTCAGGCCAGCTGACTGCCCCTGGTCATCTTCTGCTGTTTCCACTGTTTATTGAGCCAATGAGATGTCTTGTCCAGGAAAGGTAAACTTAGCATGATTTGGTCATGTGGTAAGTTTTTGAATGCTTAGACAAACCCGTCAAAATGCTCATTGCTCATTACTGTGCTGGTTTAATGCATACTTGATGCAAGATGATGTGAACCAAAACCTGAACCACAACAGGGGGAGTGGTTAGTCACGGGGAGTGGTTAATCACAGGGGGAGTGGTTAATCACAGGGGGAGAGGTTAGTCACGGGGAGTGGTTAATCACAGGGGGAGTGGTTATTGAGGAGGGAGTGGTGGGTGATGAGGAAGTGGTAATGGGCAGAGAGTAGTGGTTAGTCGTGGGGCAGTGGTTAGTTGTAGGGTGTGTGGTCAGTGGCAGTGGGAGTGGTTATTGGTAGGAGTGGTTCATGGCAGGTGGAATGGTGAGTGGCAGGGGAGTGGTTAGTAGTAGGCAGTGTGGTTAGCCAATGGGAAAGTGTTTGGTGAATGTGCATTGGTTAGCACTGGGGTTGGTGGTTAGTGATAAGGGAATGATGAGGGATGGGGAAGTGGTGATTGGCAGGGAGGAGTGGTAAGTGATAGGGGGGTGATTTATGGTGAGGGGAGTATTTGGTGGCAGGGGTCTGGAGGGGCTATTGCCAGGTTCCAACACTGGGTCAAAACAGGCCAGCAACATAGCTGCTGGTTCCTGGCCCGCCCTGCTGAAGGTGAAGGCTACATGGAGCAGCCGGTCCTCGTGGATCAGCAGCAGCAAATGAACTTTCCCCCAGCGCAGACTGTGGGGTCCTTTTGTCAATGGTGGAAATGATGATCAGGGCACACGGACAGCCATAAAGGCCGTCTCTAGCTACCTCTGTGCACAGAAACCAACCAAAATAGAAAGGGGTGGTGGGGCGGTGGGGGGGGGGGGGGTGAAGGTGACAGTGAGGGTGACCGAGCGCTTTCCGGAACTCCACTGAGTCCGCCGATGTGGCGAGGCCATGCTGGTTTATTCATTATCGCGCCCTGTGACAAATTAAATCTGCGGCCTGAGTCATGCGTCCGAATGGTGATTCGCTCATTCAGCCCGGCTCACTTCTGCAGGAGAAATCAATGCTCCTCTATTGAGCCTCCGACGGCCTGCTGTGTTAAAGATTAGCATCAACACCGTCCGAGGCTCCACTGCAGTTAGGGTAACGGATAAGCCTCCGCGTGGCAGCATGGCGATGATGTCAGAGAGATTTAGGCTGCTGGGTTAGTACTGTTGTCCTCATAAATAAGGGTCCTTTGGCTGCCTGTGGCTCTGGGTGCTCCTAACACCTCAGATATCCCATCCAAGAGCCCCCACAAGGTATGAATGGTCGTGCCGAACGTGTACAGTCCTTAAGATATTCTCTCCTGTTCTCTTCCAGTCAAGCTTCAAGGGCAATTTTTAAAATATGTACGGAGACACGTAAAAAAAAAAAATGCTTCATAGTGTTAGCCTTGTTTCATTTTATTTCTCTTCATTTGAAATAGACAAAGTACAAGCACAAAGTGATCTAAATCCAGGGATCTCCACTGGGATGAGGTGGTCGAAAGAGGTGACTGTGGTAACCGTGGTCCCTGCAGGAAGGTGAATGGTGGTAGGAAGGAGAGCCCCTGAACCCTGGGTATGACAAAGACTCCAATCAGGCATGCTAATCAATCTGCGACCAGGTCGTAAACAACAGCAGGTCCTGAGGCAGAAGAACCATGAATACATGAAACTGTACATAGATCTTTAACGAGGAGTGTGATATGATTGCCGATGCAGGAATAGGCGTAACTCGGTCAGCCCATTTGACTAATTTATCTAATGCTGTGGAACTCTGGCAGGTCACTTAGCAACAGGAAGACGGGACTAATCCACAGAGATTCAGTTGTCCCTGGGTTTTTTTTTTTTTTCAATCATTGTAGAGCCCCTGGGGGGGTGGGGTGGATCGCAAGTAAAATAGCCTCCTAGCTACTGCTGTGCTGAAAAGCACTGCCTCAGTGGTAAAGACAGTGATAGAAGTAAGCACACTCATTCGGTGTGCCCTTTTCATGCCAGACCCACCCTGCTGAGGGAAGCCAGTTGTGTTCTGCCATCACAGAATCCCGATGGTTGTCAGGGAGTGTCATTCGGGGGCCTTTGCAGCTCCACCTGTTGCTGTATCAGAATCACCTTCATCCTTCCGGGGCTGGAGAACACACCTAGTACCAGCTTTCACAAAAAATAAATCAGCACGAAAGAAACATCTGGCCAGGCAACCTATAGGCAACCTACACATACATATATTCACCAGTTGTGTGTTATGTGTGGGTGTATTTATATAGATAGATGTATATATAATTTTTACTAAAAGAAATTCCATAATGATTATGGTTCCATAATGGTTATTAAATATGGAACATATAGTAATCTAAAGTAACTACGTGAAAAGAAAGGAGACCCATTCCTTAAATATATGGTTTTATTCTGCATTCTGTAATTTTCTGTAACCGAATATGTGGAGCCTGAGCAGTCTAGGTCATTTGTAATTGCATTTCAGATTTTTCTGCAAAGCAGAAAAGATGTGGGCCTTGCAGTTCTGAAGAGGCCACATGCTTCGGAATGTTAAAAAAGGTGATTCACTGCACCCACATTGCTCTGAGAGGACTTCTCTGCTGATCAAACGCGCACACGCACACGCGCACAGGCACACACGCACACACACACGCACACGCACACCATCACACAGACACCCACACAAACATACACACACACACACACACACACACACACACACACACACACACACTCGCCTGCGCTCACCTTTATTTCCGGCGTGTTTCTCTTTGTATTCATGAACAGATCACAAAGCGCCTCTACAAAGGCTGTTTTATTAAAGATAACAAGGAGACAGGAGCTGGGTTCTCCACTGTACGTTTCTCCCCCGGCACATTCAATTATATCACAACAAGAGCTCTCTGTGCCACAGCTGTTCCGAGGGGAGGGAGCAAAGACTAACATGGACCATGAGGAGTAACAGAGAAAGAGAGTAATCTAACAGATAGAGGAAGAGAGGGAGAGAGTAACTTGGACTATGAGGGGTAACAAAGAAAGTAATTTAGACCAATAGAGGCAGAGAGTAACATGGACTATGAGGGGTTACAGTGAGAGAGAGTAATTTAGAATAATTGAGATAGAGGGAGAGAGTATTATGGTCCATGAGGGGTAACAGAAGTACACTAATCTAGACAGATGGAGGAGAAATAGTTTAACAGTATGATAGAAGGAGGGTAGGCCAGAAGGAGAGTGAAAGAGTAACATTTACAGATTGTGAGGGAGAGATACCGAGAGAGGAAGTGGGAGGAGATGGAGCAGAGGAAGAGAGAGATGGTGACAGAGATACAGAGGGAGAGAGAGAGAGAGGATTAGAGAATGAGGCGAAGAGGGAAGACATTAAGCAGATGGCAGGAGAGGATGCTCTTCTCCACACTAATGCCGTTTTCCAAAGTGACGACCTTTCACTCGGATAAGCTGATCCTGCAGCTGACACATTGCCTAAGGGGGACCTGCAGGTGCTTTGTTGGTTTAAGTGTGTACGTGTACGCACGTTATTTTCCACTCCACACTCCTGCAGAGGCATTGTGTTTCACTAGACATCACGTGTGGAACCGGAGCTTTAAGCTCTGATTTCCCATGCCTGGGACCACACCAATTTCAACCAAGTAAAATTCACAACATTTTTGACATCTGTCACTCATTTTCCTCACACTCGACTCCCCGGATCCTGTGCAGAGGCCATTACACATTATCGTGCACCTGAGTCAGATCGTGTGCTGTGAGCTGGCTGATTTTGCCACCTTGCAAGACAGACTAACCGGCGAGTCGCTCCGGCGACCACTGAGACGCCAGGTGATGTAATTGTTGCCTCGACCGGGCCGAGGGGGGGGCAGCGGTGTCAGCGGCCGAGCAGTGAGGGATGTTGGGTGGGGAGTCTAACGGGCGGCGCGCTTCCCCTGCTGATGACGAATGCGTCTGCTCTGTGCCCCGGAGCGCCTCCCTGACCCCCTCTCTGCTCGCTTACTCTCCTGATGGACCCTGAACTCCGCGCCAGCGTGCATTAACCCTGTCCGAGTCGCGAGAGTCAGAGAGGCAGTTATCACTGGCCTTCGTTTCAATGGGAAAAGCTCACTTAAGAGCAAGGAAGAAGCAATGAGAGGACAATTATGTCGCTTAAATGGGGTGCAAAGCAACACAGGGGCATGGCGTGCACACGGGTACTCCCACTGCATTTTCCCCAGAGGCCTTTTCAGCACTGGTGGTGTTCGCTGTGCAGCAGAATTAAAGCTAACAAACATCTGCTCTTTGCAGTTGCTTCCTTTCTTCTTCTTCATTACTCAGTACCTATCATTTTTCTGCTACCCAGCATACTTTCATACTACTTCTTTTGAATGGATACAAGCTTATTCGACTGCATTTGCAGCATGGTTATTAAAATTCTGTAGGTTTCCTCTAGATGTGGGAAACACCTTGTGTGTTTGTGTGTGTATGTGTCCGGAATCAGCTACTGAAGTAAGCTTACCGACAGGTTTCCCTCTGTAACCAATAGGATCGCTGCATTCAGGAGCGATCTGCTCTCAGGTGGCAAATAGCACCATCTCCTGACACGTGTTGCAGAAGAGTTATGTTGGTTAGGACCGGAAAGACCCACAGTGCTTTGCCTTTTTTTATGTACAGACTGAGGAAAGGAATGCTGTCCATGGTGCTGAAATGCGGTCTGTACAGTCTTACTGCAGAGGAGGTGAAGCACAGACGCCAAGGCTTTCAGAAACCACTGTGTGGTGTGATGCACTGTAGTGCTTAAGGCAGGCACTCGGCTTGCTGGAACACCCTTACACAGACATGGCTTAAACCACTCCACTAAATATTCATGCATCTTAAGTGGATCATTCATAAAACATAAGATATGTAAATCTCCCTGGGTAATGGTGTATGATAGGTGAATAAATAATGTAAAATCGTGAGAATCATGCCCTCAAAGTCCTCTCACTGGGGTGAGAAATACATATGGGATACACACATTTCCTCACAATTTTTTCATTATTAATTGGGAAATGTGAATGTGTAATCATGTTTTAAGAACGCTGTGTTTAAAATCATTTTACAGATCACTGAGTAGCTAACCTTTTGTCATCAGTTTTACCTCTGTTAGTTGTTGTGTGAGTAGTTTCTTTGTTGTTTAATTACTTCCAAACCGGGGAGACTAGGTGACATAAATCAGAGTGAAGGGTCAAAGGGAGAGCAAGAACAGAGCAGGGACATTTGCTTGGGAATTTTGATCTAACCTAAACCAGTTTAGTCCTTATTTTAACAATCTATATCCTTTTATGAAGGACCACTTTCACCCACCCCCCAGAAACCAAAGTAATTGTTAGTTGTGTTACTTGTTAAAATGTTAAATGTTTAAGGGCCCTCTGTTTTGAATCCAATAGAAGATCTACCAATAGAAGATTACAGTTCAACAGTTCAAGCAACCCAACCTGCTAATTGTCTGATGAGTGTGTGCAGCCAGCCATTGGTTAACAGACCACACCTGCCTAATCAGAGGCACATTAAATACAGGTGTGTGGCTGCTGCTGTGGTCACTGCTGGGAGCAGTTGGTTGCTGTGGTGCTCTGTGTTTAAGGCTGGGTTTCTTGCTTTTTTAAAAATTCATTTATTTATTTACTTACAAACAATTCAGTTTTTTGGGAGCTTGCTCCCTCTTTTCTAATTTGCTGAGTGGCATTGGCCAACTTCATCACACCCTTTTTGCTTGTGCCTGTCCACCTGGTTGCATCCTGTCATGTGTATTTATGATAAATGGACAATCCTCTCTTTTTTTGTGAAGAAATCTTTAATTTGATAAGTGTTTGGCCATCTATTTGATACATCAAATGGCCCTTTTCTATGTGTTCACCTTGGGCACAGTGCAGCTACTACATACAGTTCATACACACAGTCTAATAGTGCTTTCAATGGTTAAACTTGTTTGTGGCTTGTTACACTTGTGCAACAACCACAGCATATATGTGTATGGTAGTTACTGCGTAGGTGAAGTGTGAAGGCGCAGGTGTCATTTACATTATATTTACATTTATTCATTTGGCAGATGCTTTTATCCAAAGTGACTTACAAGACGGGGCCTGAAGACGCACCTCTTCAGACTCTACCTGGACTGACCCAGCACACAATTGCTGCCCCCCCCGCCCATCAGTGCTGTCGTAAATTGCTGTGCTTTTTAAACTGTGCTTTTAAATTTTGTCTCTTGTTGCCGCCTTTACCCTGACGCTCATTGTGCCGTTTGAAGTTGTTGAAGTTTGCCGTTCGAAAGTATATTGTACTAATTGCCCTTTAGGCTGTAATTGTAAAAATCTGATAGTACTGCGTCCTCAAACAGACCTTGCTCTCAGCTGAGAACTGTCTCATTGTGGAACTGTACACATCCTGTCCCCGTACTGTCGCTGTACCTACTGTATGCACTTTTGTAAGTCGCTTTGGATAAAAGCGTCTGCTAAATAAATAAATGTAAATGTAAATGTGTGGCAGAGTACAACACAAGCAAAAAACCGTAAGGAGTCAACAATATTGGAGGCACTGCATGACCAGGTTTCAATGGTTGGCCGGACAACGTAAACCGTGCGTGAAACCATTAACTACTTTTTTATTAAAAAATATGTTACGGGTATGCCACATGACGTCAGGTGCACGGAAGTAAGGGTTAGGGGTCACATGACGTCAGGGTCACGGGTGCACGAACTTGTGCACCTCGGGTAATTTAAACGTCTATGGCAGCAAGCACAGTCGGGGAATTTGAGTGAGTACCAGCGTACTATATTGTGCGAATTTAGTTGTTGTCTCACTTCGTGTTTAAAAGCAGCTTTATGTGTAAAGTTCGTGAGACGGTGGTGCATTTTTTTGTCGAGTTTATTTTCTAGTTTTGTTTTGGTTGTTTTGGATAGGACGGTGGAGCCGGTCCGACGGTCTCTTGCAGACTGGCCGGTCCCCACCGTTATTTCATTCTTTTGCGCACCGATCTCCAGATCTCCATACTTTTCTTTACTCCACATTACTTTCTTCCCTCTCTCAAACCACTCTTTCTAAAACTCCGGTGCACTGCTATCTCTCCAACTATCTGTTCTCCAATCTGTTTAAATACTGTTCAGCCAGTTCAACTGCAAAGCACTCGCCGCTGCGTCTTCTGCCCGGCTGGACCAAACTCGGAAGAGTGAGTAGCCGGGTTGTTGTATTATTATGTGCGGAGTATTTGTCCTGCCAACTGCCCTGTGACTGCCTGTAGTCACCTTTGGCAGGAGTCTGGCCGTAACAAATAGTTTAGCAGGAAACAGTTTTGAGGCATGAGAAATTCCTTTAGGTGGTGGTGTTTCAGGTGAGAGCAGAAGAGCTGAGTCTTCAGCTGTTTCTTGAAGACAGAGAGGAACTCAGCAGAACGGATGAAGTGTGGAAGATATCAGGGGATCTTAATATAAAGTGGGATCCATTCATGCACTCTTCCTGTTGTGAGCAGTGATGGAAGTAGTGGTTAATGTGCATCGCTGCTGTTGAAGCCCTGAGCAGGGTTCTGAAGCCAAGCTGCTTCAGTAAATTTCCAGCCGTATGAATGGATAATATGGAAAATGTAAGCTATGTAAAACTGTACTACATTCATACTGTGCTCCACAATTACCTTTTGTGGCCTTCTGTTTTGGATGGCACTCGATGAATTTAAATGAGGGAAGGATTGGAATGCAGTCAGCTTGATCTCCAAGTGAACTCTGATTGGCCGAGGCTGCTCTGACTCATTTGAGCAGCGCTGGCTGACCCGGAGTAGTGGCTCTGAGCTGTTTAAGGTGAAGAGGATTCAATTATTAGCAGGCATGCAGTCACATGAAGTCACCGACAGCGGCATTTCCGCCAGCATCCACTGAAACTGAAAAGGAAACGATTTTTCAACAGTTAGTCTCATCACCATAATGAATGAATTTGTTACCATTTTGAATTTAATAGGTTTTTCTCTCTCTGGTGTTGTGTCGCTGACGAAGCTTCACTCTGGGATTGTACAGTAATTGAACCTGAGAAATGCAATAATTGATTTACCGGGGAGTTCAGGGCGGGCGAAAAAGCCACACGCGCACAAATAAATGGCCTTTTATGGAAAATTCGGAATGTCACATTTTCCAAACAAAGCACATTCCAAATCGACACGCTCCTCATTAGATGGCATCATTTGAATTCTCCCATAATTGTGCTACTTCCTTGATTATGAAATGATCCCCTAATTAGTTAATATAATAGGGTTAATCAGCCACTGCTCGGCACACTTGTTATTTTCCCTCGGAAAGAAGAAAAAAAGATAATTAATTATATCAGTCTTTTCATCAGCTGAGCGCTGCTCCCTCCCAAAATTAATATCATGTTGTAAATGGAAGGAAGAAACCGGTCTGGCCCAGACAGATGAAAGATTTCACTCAAATTAATTAAGTCCTAATTATACGGTGGGGGTCGGGAGCAGTTTGCATAATAAGGCACATCAAATGAAATCAATCACAGTGTTACCGGCGGCAACGCCATGAGACCTCCTGATGTAGAAGAAAAAAAAAAAGAAAGAAAAAGAAAAAAGTTCGGCCCTCAGCTGAAGCGGTGGGTCTGTGGGCAGGTGCAGGGATCGTTTTAGGGTGTAAAGGTCAGAGCAGGCAAGTGTACTCCATTTCTCTGTAAACCAGGTAAATCTCCAAGAACAAGTCAGATCCACTTCATAGTGCATCTGAACAGACTGGCAGACCACATGGTCAGATTTCTTTACAAAAGATGAAAGCAGTTTTTTAGTTTTCTGTTCCAACAAAACATGTAAAGGTTTTCCTGCAGCTATATTTGTACATAACGTATGCTTCACACTATAAGCCTCTTATGGTTTCCAGTATCCAGGCAGGCATACATGAAGTTAACCATACACAATGGAGAGTTCAGAACTTGTATAGCAGTGACCTACATGGATTAGCTTGAGTCTGTCATCACTCTTATTCTGAGTACAAATGTACCTCATCTGGGAAAAATGAGCATGATGTTTGAACATCCAGTCTGTGTAGCTGACAGCACAGCACAGTGACTAAAAGCTATTTCCTATTGTTTCTTTCACAAAGCATCACAATGGACAAATAGAAAGGGCCCCTGCATTGCATCAAATCAACCTATGTGGTTTCTTACTGTCTGCAATCATGTCTCTCCAGAGCTTTTTTAATGCTGACAGTCATTCTTCGGGGGCCAGAGGGGAATGATTTGTTGAAATAAACTCTTCTTCAATTAATTGACTGTTTAATCATTGCCATTCTGTAGTGCGCGGATTAAGATTGCTTGAACTGATTTGCTCCGTATTTGCAACAATCATGTGATCAGTAATTAGGAACTAATGCAGTGCTGCCTCTCAAGGCAGAGGGATTAGAAATATGATTAACTAATCAAATCAAGGTAGTGCCTCAGCTCGACGGCCCCGGACTACTCTCTTTGTTCTTTCCACACGTCTGACCTCAACTGTTGAAATTCTAAAAATAAATAAATAAATAAATAAATCCGGCAAAATACCTCTCCCACAAATCCGTACGTGAATAGTTTTTTCATTTTTGAAAATTATTAAAGATTTGAAAGGGATCCTACTCATTGTGTGAGTTCGGCACTGAGAGGAGGGAAAGAAATTCCTGTTTTTTTAGCTGGGCTTTCAACAATAGTTCGACACATGAAGGTGTTGTTTTCTTTCCACTTTGACCTACAGGCTGTCACACACTCCTCCAGGCAGTATTGAATATTATTATTATTGTTAGCATTCTGTTACACATGAACAGAGGTAGACATTATATTCAATGTTGTAAATTGACTGAATTCATATTGTCATTATATATTCAGATTGTTTCCATCTGTTTTCCCTTGATTAGTACAGAAACCAACAGGGCCGTACTGATTGTCCTGTAGCAGTAGCTGTTCCACAAGGTGGGCGTGAGTCTCTCACAGGCCCCACCCCATGCAGGCAGGTCTGTCATTGGGCCTTGTTTCTTTGTGAGTGTATCTAATGGATGGCCCCAACCCCACATTGTCCTGTCAATCAGTGGGCCCTAACTCCATGTGGGCATGTGTCATTACATTACATTATTGGCATTTAGCAGACACTCTTATCCAGAACGACTTACACAGGTTATAATTTCTTACATGTTACCCATTTATACAGCTGGATATCCACTGAGGCAATAATGAGTTAAGTACCTTGCCCAAGGATACAACAGTAGCGCCCAAATTGGGAATCGAACCGGCAACCTTTCACTTGTGAGTCCTGCTCCTTACTGCTATGCTACACTGCTGCCCCAGTGTCTCAGCCCTGTTCCCCTAAGGCTCCACACTGCCTCTGGACACCAGCAAAGGCTTGTTGGCCCTGTCGAATGTCCGCCATCTTGCTGCCCAAGTTGATCCAGGGGCGCAGCAGGGGGCTTGTCACGGCCCTCGTCGCCACGGCGATGGCTGTGGGCAAGCGTAACGGGTAGGGGTCGGTGACTGTGTGACAGCGTGACTGCTGTCTCGCTCAGACGTGCACTCCAAACCCGCCAAGGGGTAGGAGGCTGGGGTAGAATCCCCCCCCCTGCAATTTTCCTGGGGCCAGAGCCAGGGAGAGGGGCCTGCTCATGACACCAATTCAATCTGCTGTGAAAGGAAGATGACAATCATGCGATTCCCACAATTAAAGATGCTGGAGGTTTCACCCTGGAAGCAAAGCTGCTCAGGTGAACTGTTTGTCATTCAGAAACTTTTTATGTGGGTCATTACAACAGATATCTATAACACAGCAGATTGAGTGGAGCTGTAGATGATAGAGAGCAGGGTAGGCCTAACCCTTACTTTTCAATGTTAACTTTCCAGGGAGGGATTAGTAATCTAACAATGATAAAAAAATGACATCATTAAAAAAGCACCAATTGTAGCTCATTGAACGAAATGAAACTCCAAGAAATGTTTGGCTTGCTGTAACAAGCACTCACCAGTCAGCAATGAAAGGGATATATGCTAAGTGTGTTCTTGGTATGTCCAACCAAATGCTTTTCCAGGACTTTCAAACTCTTACCTCTTATTTCCAGAGAACATAAAATGCAGCTGGAACAGCACTCAGTTGTAAGTGTTGAATGACGGTAAGGTGCAGTAGCAGCCATTTTATTATTATTTTTTTTCATTTTTGAGAGAACACTTACTCTGCCCTAAAAGCTGGCTGCTTTCACGATTTCTGCATATGGTGGCAAATCTCACCACGTTGCTCCAACCCATCTCCCATTTTTTTGGGGAAGTGTGGCGCACTGTTTGAAATGCCACCGCGAAATGTCAGCGTCGTCCTGCTCCGGAGTTCGGACCCAACACCTGGCCTGCCACCTTGCCTGCCAATCCAGCTGCTGAGCTTGGAGAGGGAGAGGGAACGGAAAAGGGAGAGAGAGAGGGGGGGACCCAACCTGGCGACGAATGAGTGGGAGGACTAGCTCTAAATCCATGGAACAAAAGAAAACTCTCTCCTCTTATCTGGAAAGGAGTAATTTGTCTGAGGATTCCTCACAATACCAGTTCAGCTGAGGCTGCTGGGTAGTCTGCAATCACTATCCTGTCCGGCTATTGGTGTGCTGTCATTTTGGGCTCTGAATGGGCATGGTGGATTTGTCTGGTAGTGCAAATTGACAGACAAGTAGCTCGAATTTTGCCCGTCTGTGACAATGACAGTGCGCATGCTTACATACCAGAGGTTTCACAAGGTGGTTTTGGTTCACAAACTAATGGGAAATCTGGTCTCATATGTCCTTTTATTTTCACTGTCATAGTCTCAGAGATATTTATTATACCAGGCTGTTTCCAAGCCATTCAGGCATGGAAAGAGTTGATTGTTTGGATGTGGTTGAGAAAATAAAAAGATTATACTATCATCAGTTTAGGCAGCGCATACCTTGTGTAGCGGGCATATTTCTGCATTAGAACCATTGGATACCCCTGATGGTGTGTGTGTGTGTGTGTGTGTGTGTGTGCCCGCCCCAGAACACACAGATCTGATAATAACACCCGGAAATAGGACAGCTATTTTCACAATTAGATCGAACAGCCTCAAGCCGCGATTGTCATGACAAATGAATCTTGGATTTCCAAAGCGAGCTCTTGGAATGGACCATAATGATGCCAAATCAGCTTAAAGACCATTTAGGGTCATTTCACATGATCTTTTTTTTTTCCTCCTGTCTTTTTTGTTGTTGTTGTTCGATACCAGGATCAATAGCCAGGAACTAATTACCAGCTCAACCGGATGGAGCAGTGTACATAGATTTCAGCAGAGTCTCCAGTGCAGGAAAATGCTGTGCGAGCCAATGCATCCGGCAACGCCAGTGCACACACCGTAGGTATCTGTGGCTGCATTTGCCCTTACAGCTCTGAGTCCTGTGCTCAGATATAATTGGCCACCATGCTCCAGGTGGAGACTCCCAGTTGATGGAATGCCCCGATTCCGGTGGGAGGGGCCGGCAAGGGAGCCAAGCTGGCAGTTGGCCGTTGCTGTGGGATACAGGGGAGGAGCTGGGAGAGGTCATTCCGTGAGGCAGGAGTTGGAACGGCTGACAGAACGGCCAGGTGTGGAGGCTGCCGGGCAGAGCCAAGAGTGGGCCCCAAACGCGGCCCATGGACACACTGCACTACGGGTCTTGTCTATTGGCCTGCTTCCTAAAGCGCTTCTGTTATCAACATTGCTGTTGGTTTCTTTCACTGTTCGGCAGATGGTCTTAAACTGGAGATACTTCCAATTTGAAAATGGGATTAGGCATGAAATACATATATGTCAAACATACACAAGAGCAAAAAAATCCCAAACTGAATTCAGCCAGAATAGCTGTAAATGCAGCAAATAGGCATCAAGATGAATAACAGTGATAAAAAAGTATATGAAAATATTAACAGTGCCTAACAATTACCCTTCAGTACCCTTAAGAGTAACAAACCCAATACTGAAGAGAACGCAGAGCCTGACAATGACATAAAAGCAATATTATTGGCAGCCATAGTGTTCATAAGTGCAAAGCGTTGACACATTGAGTAACAGTAAAGAGCTATATATATATATCCAACGGGAGACCTCAGAGCGCCACGTCAGAATTCTCTGAAGGTCAGTGTGATCATTTCTTTTATTTATTTTCATTCGAAGAGGCGTTCATATCCTCTCTCCTAGCGTACGACTGCACGCTGCGTTGTGATTGCACGTTGCGTTCTGATTGCCCACGCTGCGTTTTTCTCTCCCGCTTGCGTTTACACCTGGCGGAAAGGAGAAATCCCTTATGATGTAAATTTCCTCCTTTGAACCTGGCAGTGCCATCAGTGCGGTGTAGGGAAGCCTTTAATGCACTGTCAGGGAGACAGTACATGCTCAGCCGCGCTGCGCCTCATGCTCGCAGTGGTCTGCTCGCCTTTGACTGTGTGTGCAATTGATTCTGGGAATTTAAACCTTATTACCCAGGCTGATGATGTGAGCATGCTAATATGCTCTTTTAAATCAATCAATCAGACAAAATAAAATCAATCAGCAATAATTACTGAGCGGGAGGCCTAGATGGATTGTTTGCTTTTGAAGGGCAGTCCAGAGGCACACTGCTGTGCTTATGCTTGGAAAAGTCAAAGCACATATTCACTTTAAAACGAACTATTAAAACACACTGTTCTTTTTCCACATTTGAAAAGTCATGATGCATCTGTGGTGAATAAATGTGTCTAAGTAATCTCATCAGTGTAAAAGGTGCTTTCCTTTGCTGAGTACAGGCTTGCCTTTTGCAGCACTATATACAGCACCCATATCCTGCTTCACCGCTGCAGCCTTTTCTTTTTTTCTGTTTGTTCACATCTTGATGAGAATTGTTGTGGAATTGTTTGTTGATCTCTGTGTATATGTGTTTTGAGTGCATTTCTGAGGTGGTTTTTAGGTAAAGTGTTTTGGATAGAGGCTGCCTGGCCCACTGCCCCCGGGTTAAGAACGGGGCAGATGGATCGATCGTTAGAATGAAGTGCGCATCCGCGCCCCTCATTGACCCCGCCCGCCCCTGCCCCCAGCATCCGGCAGGATGGCTAAAGACACCGGCCCTCTAATGACGTCCCCTCACTGGGGGGGGGGGGGGCAGAACTTGACCAAATGATCCGCCCACGGATTATCTCTCTTATCAGCCAGTGACAGCCACCCAGTGTGACCTGGCCTTAACCAAAGGGTGCAGGGCAGTGGCACTGCTGTCCTCATCCGTCTCTGTCCTGGGGGGGTGAGCGGGGGATGTGGGGGGGTTGCGTCCCAGTGAGTGATGGGGACCCCATTGTCACTGAACGCACGGAAAGCCAGAGCGTGGTTGGATGGGGGAGGGCAGCTGGTGGAGAGAGGGGGAGAGGCAGGGTGACAAGGGGATGATGGGAGGGTGATGGGGAGAGTGGGGAGGAGGGGGGGGGGTGGATGCTGCCTTTTTACAGAGATTGATAGTCAACCCCCTAGACACCCCCTCCCCCGTCTCATCTATCACTCATTATCTATTACACGTCCTCTCAGTGATCAGTTTAGCCAGCGCTAACTATTTCATTAGCCGGCTAATGGCAGCGACAGCAAACACCGGACAGCACCGCGGTGGGAGACAGGGGCAAACAACGCAGCGCTAATGGAAGTGCCAGCACCCCCCCCCCATGCCCCTACCCCCCCCGCATGCCAACCGGGGCAGCTGCACCAGACATGCGCCCGCCGCGCCTGCCAAAAGCCGCCAGCCGCCCCTGCCCGCCACCCACTGCCGCCGCGCGGTCACCCGTTGCCAGGCAGTTATCTGCTCGGGGCGTACAAACAAGCCCACATGTGTTACTGTTTGGGGAACGGTTAATCTTTATATGGGGTGGTGTAGGGGGGGGGAGCTCGTGGAAATGTCGCATTGCCGCAGAGATTGTGGAAATGCTAAGGATGCTGAGGGTCTTTTTGCGTTTTGGTATCAGTGCTTGCCGGTTTTTCATCGGTAGCTGTGGTCACCTTTCATACAAACTTTAAAACGGGAATTTGTGAAATACTTCACTACTCCAATACTATTCCATTATTTACTCAAAGAAAATGAGAAGATGTATTTACCCTTTAAGAATTAACACATGCTTCGTTATAATCTCATTTTATGAATTTATCTATCTAACCCTCTCTCTCTCTCTCTCTCTCTCTCTCTCTCTCTCTCTCTCTCTCTGTGTCTGTGTCTGTGTGTGTGTGTGTGTGTGTGTGTGTGTGTGTGTGTGTGTGTGTGCGCGCAACTGTGCATGCACATCAGCACTGACAATAGCAGTCTCATCAAGCCTCCTACATTTCACCCAGCTGAAAGGACCATGTTTGTTATCTGGTTGTAGTGATGTAATAATACTTGTGATGTCATTTTAAAAATAAGAGCATAGACATGTGGAACGTGACAGGTTCCCCTGAAGCAGTATAAAAGAAGGCTTGTCTCCCTGCTATGTTTATCTTGATTGAGTCTATCCACACTTGTGCCCTGATTAATATAACCAGCGGCTTCTCTTTTGAAATTCTGTGACAAGGTCATTTTATTTAGCAAACGGCCAAACTGCCAGCCTTTCTTCCATCTGAACATGTACAATTACTAGTCTTTCAACCAGAGACACAACAAATACAGGGCGCCCAAGCATTCAACAAGACTTTGAGAGCAGATCCACTAATATATTGACACTTATCATGTGAATATTTATTTAGTTCCTATTGGCTGTGATGGATTCTTTAAACGGTTGCTATGCCCTAGATGTGCCTTCCATTCATAAGAGTGCCATACTAATTATCAGGATTCCCATTCCTGTTTCCAATGAATTTCCTTTTTAACCAAGTGCCCTGGCAGTAACAGACAGGGGCACTTGGTTAAAAAGAAAATTCAGTGGCTTCACCCATCAGCGAAAGCTGGGTGGCATCAAATGTCTTCAAAAAGACAGCGGAGGGTTGACTTCAAAAGAAAAGTAGACGGTTATTCTAGGAATAACAATCTCTCTTAGGCTGCTAAAAGTATTTAGCTTAGATTCTTTTTATTAATGGTGAGATTGGGTACCAGTTCTGTCTTTCTGTTGTCTGGGGTTAGAGTGTAGGGCACCTGATAAAATGAAGAAATAAAATCGGATAAATTGACTAATTTCTTTTCTGCTTCCTGCTTTTCCACTACCAAAAAATAAGTGTTTCATTTCTGAAAGCTAGGCTGCTTACCTAAACCCAAGCGATTCTTCAACTGGAATAACAGGAATCAATATGCAGAAACATAGATGTCACTAAACATTTCAAGATTACAAAGAGGTTCAATCTTTTCTTTTTCTTTTTTTTTCTTAAATAAAATGTCACGGGCTTTAATTGAAGGCCCAGAATGAATGTTAACAGGGAAGCCACTGCGATGAGTCTCACAGACACCCCTGGATCATGCTTAAACCTTGCCTCTGCCACGCTCTGCTAATAATCTCTCCGTGAGCTTAGCAATATAATTACCGCGAGAGCGCTGATAATGAGGCAGATCGGTTCCACAGCGTGCTGCGTTTTGAGGGAGATGGCAGCAGACGTGGAGGGAACCAGGCGCCAGGAGTGTGTTCGGCTCCTCATCCACCCACTCGGGGGGCCATGGCCTCACACCCAGAATTCCTCAGTAGGGCTGTCTTTAAAAAATGCCTGATCGGAATGACTTGATTCTCACACACGGCCTCTATCTCTCTGGATTTCAGATTGCGACCATCTGCACCGCCACAATGTGGATACTAGGCAGCCAGATGCCTTTTGCTTCAGTTTGCATCTTTTCACAGCAAACCTGTGAATAAACAGCAGTGGCATCCCAAATGATGTTGCGTTGATTCCCAGGTTAAACACCACTGTTGTACCTTTGGGCAAGGAATTTAACTCAGACTGACTCAGTAAATATCCACCGGTATAAATGGACAACATTTTAGGGGATTGTAATCTATCTGCTCTGTATAGTAGCATGCTGTAAGGAAAATGTTATGTAATGCAGAATCAAAGCTCTGGACATGTGACTTTCATTTCACATGTAAGGGGTGTCAGAGAGGGCTGCGTCCATGCCTGGGGCACACCAGTCTCTGTCTGTTCAGGGCTCCAGGTGCCTCAGCAGACTAAGAGTGCAGCAGGACCACAGACAGCACCGGTCCTGCTCACAGGAGAAATGCAGGACCACAGACAGCGCCGGTCCTGCTCACAGGAGAAATGCAGGACCACAGGCAGCGCCGGTCCTACTCACAGGAGAAATGCAGGACCACAGACAGCGCCGGTCCTACTCACAGGAGAAATGCAGGACCACAGGAGAAATGCAGGACCACAGACAGCGCCAGTCCTGCTCACAGGAGAAATGCAGGACCACAGGAGAAATGCAGGACCACAGACAGCGCCAGTCCTGCTCACAGGAGAGGTGCAGCTGCACCTCATCACTAATCACTGCAGCTGCTGCCTGTTGCCTAATCAGTGGGGCTGGATAAAGGACAAGCTCCCAGGCAGAGCGGAAAGCCTTCATGTCTCATCATTCCACAGAGCAGTTCCTCACACATCTGCCTGGAGAGGGTCTTATTTGAGTTTTCACTTGTATTTTTCACTTCAAATGATACTGCCTTCCTTAATCAACATTTCAGAAAACACTTTTTTTTGTTTTTTTTTAAACTACCTCTTCAAAATGCCAGCACAGGCAGACTGAAAGTACCTCACAGCCACGGCTGAGCAGGTGCAGTTATCTGTAATCACAGGAAGTTGCATAACTGTTCATGGAAAAAGATAATGGGGCAGGCCTCTGCCGTGACCGACGCTCGGCGGTAACCCGATCTGGCACTGACAGAAAGTGGGCAGGTGCTCTAACGCAATGAAAGCGAGCGTTGCGAGACACGAGGCATACATTAGGGGCCTAATGCAAATCTACAGGGCCTGCCTACGTCCTGCCTCACAATGTCAGTTGCCATGATACCGGGTTTAAGCTCACAAGTGGCTTCGGCTGAACAGGAAAACAATTCGCGGTTTATTTGGTAGTGCACGGCACCGCGACGTGAAATTCGCAGGAACGCCGGGAGAAGTAAGCGCGTCACCCTCGGCTTGCACGGTCGTTGCGTAACTGCGTTGCATTTCTCCGAGGCTGGAAACGCACAAAGCGTTTCCGAAATCTCTGTTCAGAACACGCGGTCCCAGTACATACCTGAATTGTTATTGTGTGTAATTGATATTAACTGGTCAGGTAATCATACAGAAAATTATGAACTATTTTAACTGTCCACATCTCTTACAAAGAATGATTGTAATTCAAAAGTACGAAGTTAGTACACGAGGCCAAAGGGAAACTTTGCACATTACACTGCTGCCAAACACACTAAAAAAATCCAACTTTGTTACGCCACCATGTTGGGAAAGGTTCCCCTGCCAATGGGCTCCCACTTCAGATGATGATTTAATATTTCATTTTCTATCATTCACGATTTGATTTTCGAATATAAACAAAACAGCCCTACTCTGAGGTGCATTCAAATATTTATTATAGTGTCACATTATGATCTGTTTCAAATCAATCAAAACCAATGTTTTATTTGACATAAGCATTACTGTACGGGATATTATATAGGCATTGTGTAAATAATATGAGACTCTGCTACAACATGACAAAGAAATCTAATTACTACACTGATTGTCAATCACCCCTTCAATGCGTCTACTCTCTGACAAAGAAAGCTAATAAATGTTTACAGGTGCAGGTGAGGTATCTGCTCGATCGGGATTGGCTGAGCGGGCGTGCTCTTTCCGCATTTTATACAGCGGCGATAAACATGCCCAGTCCACTTGTTTGAAAGCGCATCTGGTGCCACGCATTAAAATGAGCGATTTAACAATAGGAACGGCGCGTGGAAATGCCATATTGCATCACAGACTCTAATAAAACAGGCTTTGCGTGACATTTACCTCTTAATACTTGGCTAGATTTGGCTCTGCACTGTTGTCTTACCGTCCACTGCTCCGCCTTATAAAACGCGAGCAATATGAAAACCCGCGCCCAGTTCGCGTTTAACGGTCATATCTTTTGCTCGAATGGACGAGAGACCCACTGAAGGGAATAATTCATGTATTACTTTCAAATAAACCTCAACACACACAAATGGCAAACTGTCATCTGAACGGGATGAAATAAGCCAAGAAGAACCTCTTTGAGGCTCAACATTTATCGATCTGAGGCAAATATTTTTCTTAAAATTGGTGACTGTCTTAGATTGTACCTTGTGCATGAAATTAGGCACGACAGTTGTTATGCTACATACAGTGGAGGGAGAGAACCTTTATTAGACAAGCATCCCGAATCTGTTTTTATTCTTCTGCGCAATATTAATTTATATAGTATTCGTTCACACTATTACTCCCTCACAGGCTGTTGCTGGTATCGATAATTATTTTCAGCCAAGTAGCCAAAAAAGCACTACCTACTGGAGTTATCACAAAACAGTGCCATCTTGTGGTAAAGTAAATTGAAAAGTAAATTGAGTATTGTCGTTACAAATGTGTTGTACAGGAAGGTTTTCTGCGTGTGGACTTTATGCACTGTATAGGTATAAAGAACAGGTAGTCCATCTGCATATATTAAAACTTTCAAAACTAAATTCTATTTAAACATGTATCTGATCATCTGAACATCTACAATTTTCAAATGATGAAATCCTATAAACTGCAACTATTGTGCAACCGTTTGAATGCACTGAAAATAAACAACAGAGGAAAGATTTTCTTTTAAGTACTATCATTGTGCTATGGAAATGTATTGTGTGTACACAGTGTAGAGCGATGAGTTTACATGCAGTTAATTAGCAGGTGTGATGAGGGTTTACAAGATATACAAGAGGTATCAACAAATCACAACAACGAGAATTTAATTACCGCAGTTGGCAGAAATCCTTTCTCGGTGGCAGACATGTGTTACTCACCATATTGAACTATGGTTAATTATTATGAATCATTTTGAGTGTAGAGGCAGGTCTGTTGTTTTCCCTACTTTTCAACTGGTAAACCTTAATTAAGAGTGCTCTTTCTGCGAGCTGAAGACAGTGGTATTTGCCCATCTGCAGCGCCTGGCACGCTGCGCCCGACACACCAGCTGCCTTCTGCACCCACCTGATCCTTGGAGTCCGGCCCGGAGGGCGCGCCGGTGCCAGGCTCTCCGAGCGGACGGGCAATCTGTCGCTGTGGGCGCGCAGGAGCCGCGAGGCTCGGGGCAGATGTCAGAGTGTGGGCAGAGGCATTCTGAGGAGAGAGGGGGAAGCGGGCACGGACGGGGGGCGCAAGAGAACCCTTCTGCAGCCCAGGCGCAGCTGACGGGCACCGCCGCTGCGGATCCCGGCAGGGAGAAAAAAACGGTGAAAGTGGAGAGGGGCGACGGCCTGATGAGCAGGCCCTTAGAGTGAGGGAACGAGCCGTCTGCGGCCGCTGGCACTGATGAAGATAATTACCGGCGTAATTACATTACCATCTCTGTGGGAATGGATGAAAAACAAGTGGTTGGATTTACGGGATTTCAGTGTACAAGGATTTTCCCCGCGAGGATATTTTCTCCGAGCTAATCACGAAGAAGCGCAATTCCACCGCATTAGAATTCATCTCCCTAATACAGTCGGTCCTGCGTCTGCCAGACCCTTCCCGCCCATTCTCCAACGGCTGATCCCCTCTCTCTGTTAGCTTACAATAATTCTATTTGCACCGTATATCCGCCGAATCTGACTCATGTTTGTACAAGGTAATTAGCAGAGGAAGAGGCCTCGGTGCTGTGAGGAAATGTTTCATTACATCATGGTGTAGGACAGCGCGAGCTTCTGTCTGCACCTGGGCGCCTGCGAGGGAGGGAGGGGAGAGAGAGCGAGCGACAGAGACAATTATTTTTCCTGCACTAATGCTTATTAGTTTATGCATTATTGTCACAGTTATGGTTATTGGTGTATATCAACCTTGCTTCTCAAAGCGTGCATATACAGGGCGCATGTTAAGTGTGCACTGTGAAGTCATGCTAATAAAGGGCACTTTGGTTTTGAAGGGGTGTGTAGATACAGTAGGGGTACTCCTTTTGGAAAATTTGTATGCTGTTGCCACAGCACATGGTTACCAATGTACAGCCCTGGAAATACAGGAGATGCAACTGTAGTGGGAGTGCATGCGTTTTTTTACTCATTCATAAGATGCCACACCCTGTCTGATATGGGCAAGAAAGCTTAATCAGAAAGTTCTGACGTCTGTATACTCCTGATTTTGGGCATCTTGTGGTTTTTACAATAAATCAGCTGGCTGGAGTCAGTGTCTGAGAAAAAATAACCATGGAGAGAGTAAATGAGAAGAAGCCATTGGAGGGAAAGAGAAAGTGAGGGATTGAGAGAGTGTGAATGTGAGGAGGGGTGGGAGAGGGAGGAGGGCGAGATTGCAGGTAAATGCGCAGAAAAATAAGAATAAAATAAATTTAATGAGAAACTGAGCCCCACAGTTAGTATTTATCTGCTGATACCTGAAACTCACTCGGGTGATATCCTTAATTGCCAGTGACAGCGCTGATAGAGGAGTCCCTTTCTAAAATATTAAGGTACATATTTTGTGGGGATTATTTTCTCCAAGGATATGGGTAAGGTATAAACTCAGGATAAGCCTCTACGAGGATATACCACTGGAGTGATGGTGACGTGGAGGGGATTCCACAGAAGCTATAGGATTTGAGAAAAATGGACACTCCAGCACTGGGATTATTATAATTAGCATCTCTATAATCACTTTTATTATATATTATTCTATAATATCTATTTGAACACCTCCCTAAATACCTATTTTGTTTAATTATTTAGATGCGGGACCAGAGTGATCCAAACTTTCTTCCTTTCACAGGTGGCAAAACCCAGCCTGGGTACCAGTAATGATGTACCAGGTGTTCTTACTTGTGGCTGGTTGTACTCCAAAACATGACATGTTCTTGGGACAATGCTTTGATTAAGATCCAACCCTTCCCTTTCCACATACTCAAATGTAATTCTTATTTAATATATCAACTGTGTAGAGCTAAAATTCAGTGTTTTTTGCTCTAACAGATAACCAAACATATCAAATGTAAGAATCGTTTTTAAATCAAACATCGGCCACTTCTGTGATCAGATATGCCCTTACTGGGAAAACGCTGGAACTGGTGAAACGGAACGTTGCCAGATCGTTGGGGGTGAGAAGGAGGGAAACGAATGCGGAGAGATTGGTTTGGCTCGTCCCGGCCAAATCACGCCGCAGGGGGTAAACGCGGCAGCGGCGCAAGGCGGTCCGAGCGCCCGTTTCACGGCTTGCGCCTGGCGCTCTTGGCACCGTCCCACTCGTCTTGTCGGCTCCCTCAACTTTCTGTCAAGTTGAGCGTCAGGCTCATACATTACGTGATCACTCGTGGCGGACTGTCACTGCGCTCCATATTTCGGAAACAGCTGTGAAGCAAGGGAACAGAGAGGCGGCCAGCATGCCGCCAACGGAAGATCGTCCCCTCTCCTCCCTCAGACGCGATCCGCGCAGGAGAATTTTCACTGTGGCCAAATGAGAATTTCGGGGTATTGGAGGAGGGGGGTGGGGGTGGGGGGTATATTAACGCGAAGCATAAAACGCACAATCCTGAAAAGAGTTCATCTCTTCAACAAAAGCTGTTTGACGTGTGCTCTCCCGCTTTTGGAAATCAGCCCCGACACACAAATTTATACGTAAAGCCAAAACAAATTAATTGCATTGGCGAAATAAAACTGATGGAATGTCTCAATCTTCCCTCGAATCACATCAGCACCGAACGCGGGAAGAGCATTAACTGAGTAATTACCACCAGCTACGTCGCCCCGTATCACCTATCTGACCTTTAAATATTTCCTGTGAGTGGGAGGAGCATGGGAATATGTTCATAGATCTGTGCATGAATCAGACCTCTGTGATTTAATTAAGGAGCTAGAGGAGTAAACCAATTTCACGTTCAAAGGCAGGGGACGGAGGGCGAAAATGTCGATTGAAGGAGAGCAAGCCTGTTTATGACATTACGAAAACTCATATGCCGATTGGACCAGCAGCAGACGGTGCCAGATAAATGCTACGCCACTCTCCATTCTCTGATCAGCTTTATAAAGCTGAGGATGACCTTTGTGCTGTATCCCAACAGACAGTGGCGCGCTGTTATCTGCAAACCAGCGAACGACTAAACGAAACTGTAGCTGTTCGTGCGCAAACATGGGTGTGGAAGTTCGCAGCTTGAGCCAGTCGGAATTGTTCTGTGGATACATAGTGTGTTTCCATGTTGCCTTGCCTCATATTTCATATTTTAATAAACGTTAAGGGTGGAGTGACAGAGCTGTAAACTCCAAAAGCACGGCTTTGAGAGTTCTCACGGAAACAGGAGAAAATGCAAACGCTGTATGATCTGCCTTCTTAAATAGTTCTTGGCCGGATTGGTATACAGTGGTTCGGAATAAAGGTTTGCGCTGGTTTGTGGAGAAATGCAACGCTGCGAAAGTAATGACCTGCCGACCTGTCTGTCCGCCTGCCTGTAATTCCAGCATCTTAAGGCATCCCTACAGCTGCCCTGCAGTCCAGTCGTGTTAGAGCAAAGACAGATACTGATATACCCAAATCCTCTTAATTTGAAATTCTGCTCTCTCTCTCTCTCTCTTTCGTTCTGTGTGTGTGTGTGTTGGAAGACTTGTCAGAAATGAGAAAAGATATTTCTTCCCTCATCAATCTTTTCATTCACTAACCTTTCTCCTTCAGCTCAGGTTCTGCCTTATGTCCCTTTCTTCTTTCATCTCCCTCTTCACGCATTCAAACACACACACACACACACACACACACACACACACACACACACACACACACACACACACACACACATACACTCGCACACACACACACACACACACACACACATACACATTGCATTGTCAGCATCTTAGCATCTGGATATAATCACTTTACGCCACTCATTTTTTTCCCTGGTGAATCCCTAAATTCAATTTAACCACAATATGTTTTGTCACCTGAGTCACAAGTGAATGTCATTGTAACTTTTCTGATACTCATCCACAAAATCATGAACACAGCATTCAATTAAATAAATGAAAATAAAGGCAGGAAAGCATGCCTGAATTGGCTGTTCAAACTTAAGGACAAAGCATACTTATTGGCATCAGATTAAGCTGTGAGTAGAGATTTTACATTTACATTTACATTTATTCATTTAACAGACGCTTTTATCCAAAGCGACTTACATAGGTTACAGTTCTTTACAATGTTATCCATTTATACAGCCGGATATTTACTGAGGCAACTGTGGGTTAAGTACCCACAAGTACTCAAGAGTGCTCAGTTCTTTCTGTCATTATTCCATTTCAGTAAAGGATGAATTGAAGAGCTTTAATAAACACATTTCTAAAGCTGAGTGAACGAATGAATGAATGCCATATAAATACGGGTTGATTGTACAAATTTAATTTTCAGACGAGCAGCAAGAGTCGTAATTTTCAGGTGTTCTGTTAAGATTTTAAATGTATTATGATGCATTAAAGGAAAAAAAAAACAATGAGGTGTAAAATGTGGTTAGACAACTTCTACAGTATAGAACTTCTGCAGTATAATTGCTTTCCCCCCTTATAAAGAGCAGGGGACCGCTGATATTGTCCTGTCGCCTGTATTGTAGCTTGTTGTCTGAATGCGGCAAACACACACACAATGAAGGGAGGTTACAGATGTCCAGGAACAATATGTTCAATGCCGGCAAGCTTTGGCTGAATATTACACCTCATCTACCATATGTGCAATGAAAACATGCCAGCTTGAGTTCCAGAGAGCGGAGGACAGATCTGTCATCTTTTCAGTCTGGGAAGGGGGGTGGGGTGGGGGGGGGGGGGGGGGGGGGGGCTGTCCTCCCCCATACCAATGCAATTTTTGTGAAGCAGGCTGAAGCATTTGTAGAGATCCTATTAAAGTTTAAACACAACACAGCTCTACATCTAAGACAAGAAAGGCCACTCACTGCACTGTAGTTGCCTGCTTTTTTCTGGAAGAACATCATGTCCTCTTACCATACCATCCATTTTTTTTGCAAATATTTAAAGATATAGATAGCATTTTTAAATCTTAGCTTACAAGCACATCATTTTAAGCTCTGTGAGTAGAAGTTGAAATTAGTGCTCAGCCACTCTTCACCTCAATGGAAACAATAAAAAAAATACTGCATGACTATCCTCATTGCGCATACACTTGCATGTGTGTGTGTGTAGTATCTCTTCAGCATGGAGGACATTCTGTAGGAGCCAGTGAACCCCCTCCCTCCCCAACATACAAACACAGACGAAAGGACGCACAGCGTTGCTGCACTTTCAAATATCTCACTCCAAGGAGACCACATTGAACCAATCACCCAATCAAGACGAGTTTGTCCTGATTGCAGATTGCTACGTGGAGAGGTGGCTGAACACATGGCAAACACAGCTGAGTTATATAGATTCAGTTTAAATTTAATGATGTGTTATGCCCACGCATTAGTGAGCAGGGCATAATAACTCCTAATGCTTGTTATTAATAAAATGTTTAAATAAACTAGCCCTCATTTAGTGGCATGGCAGCTGTGCTTCCGGAATGGTGGCTGGTATGGAGATTGGGGACGACGCCTTGTGTCTTGATTGGGCGCCAGTCGGTCGTGAGGGAGGGCTTTTCTTTTTAAAAAGCCAAAATGGAGGGAAACCGAGATGTGGGGATGCACCTCGGACCTGCCTGTCCTCCAGAGAAAGCTGACCTACCCCTTTCTTTGCCCAGGTTTTTTTTTTTGCTTTCATGTAAGACTGCCGTGCTTTCAGAAAAACTATCACATACAACTGAACTAAGCTCAACAACTGAAAACGCGGAGCTCTTCGCCGGCAGAGCGGCGGTTTGGACTGGCCCCGAGGACTTACGAAGCGACCTGGTGAGGGTAAGTTCCGGTTTCCTTCCAGTTTCGCCATTCCAGGCCAGCTGCCTTTTTGTGTAAACGAAGATCATACCCCTAGCCTAGACCAATCGTGCCCACGACAGATGATATAATGAGTGAAAGTAAGGTGCAGGACAACAGAGGAGGGAAATAATGAAAACACCATGAAGAATACAGACTGAGAATGTAGTAATGGACTAAACGTGGATACATTTATAATAAAATGCACTGTAATGAACACAAAATGCATCCTTGATAACAGGACAATATAACAATCATAACACAGGAAGGTAACATAAAACAACAAATTTCCACTATGCTGCTTAACAGAGCAACTGCATTACAGTTTTGGGTCTTAATTAAATACGAAACAAAATATTTTCCTCTAGTTTTTGGCAGTTGATTTGTCATCAAATGCTGAACCGGACAGCATTACATAATCTCATAAGATCATTGATCACAGTGACAAGACCAGGCCATTTAGCCCATTGATGCTCATCATTTTTCCTATATCTGGACCCTCTAGAGCAATAACGATAATGACAGGGAGACATGGAATGTCTCCAGAAGGGATGTGATTAGCCTGCAGAGCGAAAGCTTGTGTCTCCTGCTATTTCCAGTGTGTATGTGGATCACTTGTGAGCATGAAGCAGCAAAAAAAAACCAGGCTCTGGGGCAAGACTACGGCTTCATCGATGTTGCTCATCTCATTGTTATTGCCTCTGCATGCTGCACCTACAGTGTGTTTGTTAGTCCTGACATTTTTTGTGCTCTTGAACTTCCTGAAAAGACTGGCTCACATCAGATTGCAGGCATGAACTTGAGTCTTGGCACTCATCAGGACTACTGCATATCTTAGCTTTCCCAGAGAGTGAATTTGATACTTCCTCAACATTTAATTTTTCATTTTTTTGCCAGCAAAAAAGTTTCAAAACAGACATTTGTTGCAATTTCTCACCAATCAGGGGTAAAATAAACAAAGGCCCCACCTAATTCCTTCAGCTGCACTGATATACAGCAGGGGAAATTGGAATGGTGTGGCATCAGGGAAGTTTCCCACTTTGCAAATTCACACCAGACTTTCCCCAGGTGAATAAAGCCATTTGCAGGACCTCAGGAAAGCCATGAAAAGGGTTGTAGCTAGGCCTCAGTAGTCTCTATGTTATCTAAATCTGCTAAGCAGGAATAAAAATAAGCTGAATGAAAGAATTGCTTCCTTACTGAGATGGTCTAAATACTCTCAGATGGCTCTGATGAGGGAAATGGGGACAGCACTTTTTAAACTGCAGCTTGCGTGAGACAGCCAGCCATGAGTGAGCTAACCAGGTTGTGTGTCAGACACACCTGTGGTGGGGGTTTCAGCGGCATTTTGTTACGAGTTGTTGTGGTCAGACACGACTGCACACAGAAACACAGACACAGACAGACAGATGGACCACGTGACAACCGTGAAAACTGCCACCCTTCAAAGCCCCGGGGGGCGAAAATGCTTACGTTTATCCTCGGCACGTTCAGTTGCCCTCACACAAACTCATTCCAGGACAAAAACCTGCAGGGAAATTGCTTTCCATTGTTCTGCACGCAAGCACAAAGGTGAAAGTAATCTCGCCATCTGAAACACAACACCCAATTCATAATTCATATTAACAACTGCTTTTTTTGCAACAGCAGGCCGGCCGATTGGCCACACAGAGGCAGACAAAACAATGGACCAAACGTGGTGCAATAAATACCTTTTATCTGTAGACTGAATTCAGGTAAAACCGTAATGAGACTACTGACTGAATGTCCATATTGTGCTAAGCAGATCTTCAGCACATGATGAAAAATAATCAAAATTCTGCAAACTCTAATGATCTTTTTACTGTTTTTATTTATAAAATGCTCATTGTTAGGGGGGATGGCAAATACATTCATACAGTTTCATTACACCATATTCCTGAAGATGGTTATTACAAATTACATCATTTTTTACATACTGATGCCGTTTTCAGTGGAAATATGCTTGAATGCACATTGTGAAGGAAGATGTCAACTGTACATACTGAAAAACAGCTTTTACTTTATACCCATCCTAATTCATTACAGCTAAGACTCCCTGATCAGATTTCCCCTTTTGAGTAACTCATGGAGCCACCTAGGGCCTACTCCAGGTATTACAAGCAAAGGTGCCGGGGGACGGAACTCAACCCCTTGATGGCGGTGAGTATTCTCAGTATCATTCCAGCTGTATACACATACAACTAGCAGGCTTGGAGTCAATTCCATTTCAGTAGAGCCTATTTAGACAATGACTTGAAACTGCATTCATCAAAAATCTTCAAAGAAAATGATTCAAATCACTCCCTGAATTGACTGAAAAAAAGTTGATGTGTCTATTGCACAAGTTTCAACTTGCAATGTGGTACATTGTTGCAAATACAGAAAATGCACGATTCCTTTCTAAAAAAAAAATAAAGTAATGCATTATTTTCATTCTCTTCACTTAGGAGGAAAGTCATAAGATGCATATACCTGTGGATCAGCTATGTCCTAAGTAAACAAATGTCCTCTTCTCCAATTCTCCCATAATCTGATGTCTTTAATTTTCATAATAATGTAACACTGTTTCATACTTCAACGAAACATCTAATGAGATGCTGGTGCATCAATTTTCAAGAAAAGCCCATGTCTACATTCTGCTATTAAATTGTACAAGTACAGAAAAAACAAAGTAGAGCGGGATACTTTCATACAGATTTATTGTATTGTTTTGATGTTTTTTCAATTAAATTTGTATGTTTGTATTTTACACTTCATTTAAAAAAGGAAAAAAATCTTTTTTTATTTTTTTGCTGTGACTCTCTGTTACAGATACAGCCCCCATTAAAGAAAAAAAAAAGCCCAATCTACAGAAGGGGGTATTCCCGTTTCATCCGTTTGAGCAAGTGGCATGTCACACTGCAAATGATCTTCAAATGCGTCTCTATCAAATCTATATAAATACATAATTTAAAAAACAAGTTGCAGCTCTTTCACTTTTGCAATTGGATATTTACTGTATATGTTTTTAAAAAAGTATATTCTGTACAGTTTTATTTTTTGAGGAGAATCTACACAGGAAAAAGCAATGGCAGAGACGGGCAGTGCCGAGAGAGAGGAAGGGAAGGGCAGACTGGGACAGCACTGGCAGGAGAGGGCTCTGAAAGAGAGTCACAGCGTGTGGTTATTCTATGTCCTCCGGTCTGACGGGGTGTGGCAGTGGAATGATGGACTTCTTCTCTGTGTCACGGGACAAGGCCTTCCTCATATCTGTAGACAGATACAAACCAGATCAGGCGCCACTTTGTCTTTGGTCCATGAACAAGGGAACCAAAGGTTTTTCCACTGACAAGTGTTTACAGTTGACCTAATTTTACTATTTTAACAGCTACACAATTATTGCCAAAATGTGGCTAAATCTGCTCTGGAATGAAGGACATGCTTACACAAAATTATAATATAAAACCACTGATTAATGGCACAATTAAAGTAACAGAAATATCAAATCTATTGTGTGTGGTTAACCAAACTCAACCGATTCGTTCGGTAGACGAAGTAGAGTTTACCATAGGCGTCCTCATCAGGCTCGCCGTTGCTCGCTGAATAGTACTCTATAACCGTCCTGTAGACGCTGTAACCCAGCTGCTTATACATGTTCACTGCCACCTGGTTGGAAACGCGTACAAACAGATCCACAAAGAAGCCTCCTTTCCTAAAAGTGGGGAAAAAAAAAACCGAAATAAAGGAGCTTGTGAAAGTGGTCCAGAGGTGTTTGCTTGACAGGCTTCAGAGAAGGAAAAAAAAAAGGGAGACTGGCACCTTTCGGATATCTCCTCCAGCAGCTCCATCAGCTTCCCCGCAAGCCCCAGACGGCGGAACTCTGGGGCCACAGAGAGGGCGGTCACATGACCGTGCCATTCTTCCCGGGCGACCGAGCCCTCCGCCTTTCCCATGACTGGTGACAGAGCACACGGTAACGCAGAGGATTAAGCAGAGTTTAATTCATACCGGTCAGTCAGACAAATGCAGGGCAATGATGTTTTTGTTGTGTTGCTTGTGTGGTTGCTCTTATGCAGTTTTATGAACCGAACTTTCTAAACTGTGCTTGTGGGGAAAAGAAGTAACACTTACATTTAGTTTTGAGTCAAGTTAAGGACACCTGTCGATTCAATCCAGGCATAAATCATTTCAGCCAAAGGTATGACAATTTCATTTTCTATTCAAAATAATTATGAATTTTCATAATTTTCAATCTAATAGCGATATAACTCATGCTTAACTTTGTGTAATTAACCAATTAAGCTCCATTCAGCTCCAAAACTGAGCTTGGTGTTCAATGAAATTAACCATAAAGAGGTCACATGAAAAAAGTCTGCAACTTGCTCAAATTCATTAGAGAAAGCATACCATTTTGGCCTGAAAAACACAAGAGCTACTTTGTTTCAGTGAACTGTCCCCTGTCCTTTAAGCAAATTCAGTTTGAATCTATTTCTTAGTGTGTTTATAGCTGTGGAAAAAGAAGACAACATGACTCCGAATACTTACTGTAACCCATTAATTCGCCTCCTGGTGCCTCGGCCACAATGAAGTACTCCGGCCAGTGTGCAAGATACTGAAGGTAAAACGGGATTCCATACTGTGCTGCACTGTTAAAAAGCCAATAACTGCATTCTTTGTCATAGTTCAAAAACATAACTGCTGTGGCTACACTGTATTAAAACATATGCAAGGAAAATCATACGTAAAGTCAAATTACAAGTTAAAGCACCTGTGCTTCATCATTTTAATTAAGCTACATGATTTTTCCCCCCCAGAGGTTAGACATGATGAATGTTTTAAGTGTCTTCGAGCTACGCTGCTGACTTCTGTGCAAACTGCAAGTGCACTAGCCGCTTCGGACCTGCTGTGGTCCTATCACAGTACGAGTGTTCGGAGCGCTTGCTAGCTAGGATCCATAAAACTGTGTGCTGTCATTCTGATCATTTCAGCGAAAAGCTTCGATGTTGAAAGGATACGGTTTCTGTCAGTGGATCCAGATTACTGCAAAACAAGAAAATGAGTGAGAACGTAAAATCCACACAAGGCTAACCCTAGCTAACTTGCTAGCAACCTGTCTATCTGTCCATACCTGTTAGATTGACAGCATAGGTAGGTAAATAGCAATGCATCCTTCTCACTTACGCACATGCAGCTAAATGATTACGCAGGACAAACACGCTACAGGATGTTTAAATAGGTGTAGAATGTGAAGACGGATATTCGCTAGCTAGATTATCAAGCAGAAAACTACAGCTAGTCGTAAAGCAAGTTAGCTAGCTAGCTAAGCAACGTTAGTAGGTCGCTAGCAACCGGTTGATCGTTCCACACGCTGACTGACTAGCGAGCAAAATCTGACTCTATAGTCTATAATATTAGCTATCAATGCATACCATGCAAATAAACAGATAACTAGCTCGTGCAAGTTATGAAACATATAAAAGACAGCTAACGTTAGCTAAACAGATCTTGCTTGCCAAACTACAGGACGTGCAGGAATCAACTGGAGCGAAGGTACCAAGCCAGCTAACGTTGATATCTCGTCAAAAATAATATTTAGCTAGTCAGCTTTTTAGAACCTAAAATAATATTACACTCACATATTATTAAATTTGAAAAGATCATCGCACGTAAATGCTCTTAATGTTGTCATTTTCCCCCGTGCGTTAAACCCGAAGCGGAAGCAAGTAATTCAATGACCTTTCAACTGTATATTTGACCAATGAACGGTAAGCTTTTCTTCTTCGATGAATTTTCACGCGGATGGTAGGACATTGTGACGGTCCCTAGCGCCCCGCACTGTGCTGGAGTGTACAGGCCAGATGCCAGACAATACAGGATACGGCCTGCTGGCTAACCCTTTCAAACCACAGGTATTTTGAGGTGTTCCCGTCTACATTTCAGTAAATCCCTCGGGCATCGTAACTTGATATCTAAGATTATTTACCTGTTATTTCCCTTTCCTGGAGCGGTGTAAAGAAGACTCGGCAATGCCGACCATATAGAAGGCGAAAGAAAAGAGTACATTCTGATGTTTTTGTAGGGTGACATCAAGCACACTCTCTGGTGTCATGTTTACCTATAATATGCAGTGTCTGATTCACACCAGCGTTTCCAGCGGATATCCTTGTAAGTAGACTGCGCTGTCTTTTGTATTAAACTCCAAGTCTTGACAGCCGCAAGTTTTCTATAATCTCTAAACGTGTCTGCTAAACTGTGTAGCCATGCCCAGCTCTACTGTTTCTGATACACAGTCTAAACTCTGACATTATTTTAAAGATACGCTTTAAAATTAAAATTTAGTAATGTTTTAGCCTCATTTGCCCAGAGCAACAAATAAAAATGATGATCTAATAAAAAGACATGTAAGAAGCTCGTAAGAAGAAAAAAGGTGTGGTAGTAAATGTAGGTAAAAGCTATAAGTATTGATATACATCTATACATATTATCATAAATATATTAAACATAGAAATATATTAAATGTAGAAATATAGAAATGAAAAATTAAATTGATGCATTAAAAATAAAGAACAAAGTACATTTATTTCAATTTCTTAGTACTGATTTGCACAATAATACATTGACTTATTAATATTTTTATGCATTTTCATATTATTTATATATTTGTGTGATGCCAGCAGTGATGGCACTGAGGCCGCCAGGGTTGTTTTCCATTAAGGACACTTGCTGCTTCACAAGCAGAAATGCACACCTGAAGTTAATTGGTAATCCGCTCTTGTTGCCCTCATTAAACCCTGTATAAAGGCTCTGGCCTTTCAAAGTCAGGATAGCTTTGCGAGAGTCTTTATGCTGTTGTGAAGTTAAGAGAGTACTGACACAGCACTTGTTTGGCAACAAACACAATGTTTCTTTGTTGTGCTGTTAAATGTGGTTTGCTTGCAATGGATTGACTTTAACAGCCCCTAATTTGATCTATATCCTGTGAGGCAAGATAGAAATTTAATGAATTGACTTAAGCTTTCTATATAGCAGTAGTCTATAGGCCTTAATCAAAGGACATGTAAATGTTTAGTTCATTAGGAAACATCTGGTTGTTAAATCAAACAATGCAGTGTGATGTGTCTTAAATTACACCAACATAATTGCATAATATGAACTATTATTGTAATTACAATACAATCTAATTAAAATAACCATTACAGAAAAAATGAAACATTTTTAAATTTAAATGTTACACTATTGTAAGCATTATTATGTGATGCTATTCAAACTGCAGTTAGCTTTATACTCATAGCTTAAAAGTAGCTGGCAGCACCATGTTGAAGCATGTACTTTTCACACCACATTTCAAAGTGCAACTTCCTCATCATAGTAGTGTCCTCTAGTGGGCAGCAAGATGCTTACAGACCATTGAAATTAGGCTTAAGAAGTAACACACATCTTTTTCTGGGGATATCATGTGAATGAAATTGAATGAATGGAATTGTAGTTGGGCTCAGTGTTGAAGAAACGCCACTGTTATAGTTGTGTGACATTCCCAAATTCATAGTGATGATTATGCACAAGTATCTCATTTTTCTTTGACCCAGTTTCAAATGACATGGAATTCCCCCCTCTTTTTGTCTTGCTTACTGTCATCTTGCTTACTGTCATTTCTTCACATTTTTTTCTTTAAATATGTTATGTGAGTTACTGTACTGTGTTATAATTGTCTCATCTGTAGACAGGATTTTTTCCCTTGTAATTTAATGTGAGGAATTAAAACCTGTTTTTGTTACATTTTTATATAGGTATGGTTGTTTAGGGTGGACAGGACCTCTCTAGGAAGTCAGGCATTTTGCATCTAAAAACTGATGCTTTGAAGTAAGTCTGTATGCCTATACAGCAGAACCATATGCACTAAATATTCTCTAAAAAAGGACAGAGGACACAGGACCACTCACCTCAGTCCCTGTAGTTCAGTTTGGAGTTTTTAGGTGTAGAAAGGCTAGGATTACTTTAGCTTTGACATCATACAGTGATCTGTCAGTACTGCTCAAGGCTAAATGCTCTGACCTCTTTATCATATGAACTGGAGGTGGTTTTAAGTATGTGAGCCTCATTTCACATACCTCATGTTAACCTCATTTCTTTTTCAGATTTTCCGTTTTTACCATCTCAGGTTATTGTTGTCTCTTATGGGCAGACTCACACTCTAAAAATATTTGTTACTGTGTTTAGAAATAACCTTTCAACGAGGAACTGTATGGATACTCTCAAACATAGCCAGCGTAGCACATGAATTACTGGTGTCCAGTCAATACTCACTTTTAAAGATAATATTTTCATAGAAGGAAAAAGGAAAAGAGTGCAATATAAGCAGAGAAAAATATGGTTCCACTGACCGGAATTCCCTGTGATGCGCAAGTTTAAAGGCACCTGAAAACAAAAGGCACTTTGGTTAAAATTTGAAAGCAACAGGATAAAATATTGAACACTCCTTCCCCGATGATTTAACAGCGTGGCTGTTTGAGGGGTTACATTTTTTTTTTCAGTAGAAAGATGAAGGTCACGAAAAACATGACCTTCAGAAAAAAATATGTGCATTTATTGTAATTCCTCTGATCTCCCCCAGGAATGCTGGAGAGCAGTGAAAACCTCACATACGCTCACGGGTTAAAAACAGCCGTTTTTCACACTGTAAGTCCCACAGTGCACCGAGAGACAGAAACATATGGTAGGCGCGTCTCCCTGAGTGACTCATACAATAAACGCCTGATTGGCCTCGCGGTGCCTGAGAGTGTCAGGACGAGTGGACCCTACACCCACCTACTCAGGTGGAACAAGGCCAATTTGTTGTGCTGTCGTGAGCTCCCTCTCACTGTTGATTGATCGCATGGCTGGGCCTGAACCCGGGCCATAGGGCTTAGCCTATGCTCAGAACGATCACACTTAACAGACACAGCAATTTGGGAACCCAAGTATGTGCTATTTTACATGGATTTCAATTTTTGATCAATTAATGACTCTTTTGTAATTGATTTGTCTGTAATTTCCTCAGATTGTGTGCAGGCTGTAAGTAATAAGAGTATGATGGCTGTGAAATATGAGTTCATTCCTTCACACTCACTAGCAATATCTGCAAGCTGCATGTGATTTATAATATATAGCATACAGAAATGTAATTTAATGCATGCATTTGTAATGAATGTATTTAGTCTTTTAGCGTAATCATACAAGTTGATATAACTTTTTTAAAGAAAAGAACTGAGATTGTAGAACAGTGAGACTGTTGCCTTAATTGTTTGAGAAGTACTGGTGGGTGACTGAACATACTTATGCAAGTAGCCTGTGACAGTTCATTGGATATGGCATTGTGTTTTGTTTTCACAGTGCATATAAAATACAGTATATATTATTCCACCTTGTTTGTTCTCTGCTGCTCTGTAAGGGAAAGGTGACACCGCTCAAGGTAAACTTATACTGTAAGAATGTACAATGAGGCGTTTACCTGCAGCTACCTGGCATGACCACTGAACCTGGTATATGTCCTCTGGCTCATGGCAGAAATCTCACTGCTGCGTCTGGTTCTGATGTACCATGGGTACTGTTCCAAATTCACAAATGTAATCCTTTTTTAAAAATAATGAATTTAATAAAAGGGGCTCAGTTATTTGTGGCAGTAGATTTTGTTTTTCTTTTGTGATGGTTAATGCTGTAGCCTGTTTGTTGCTGTGAGTGAAAAGGACTGTTTCTCCATCAAACCATTGGAACCTATTGTGTGCTTGATAAACAAATATGAGAATAACTGCTTGAGGGGGAGAGCAGGAATCATATAATACCTGAGGAAAATATGATCAAAACCTGCAGATTATGTCCCTTTCCAGGAGGTAATATGAAGCTCATAAATCATCATCATACCCAAAACCAAAACGGTGCAAATTTCTCACCTGTAAGTGAATTTGATACAGGTGTAAGCTGTGGCTTGGAAAACGCTGTGTTCCCTAAGGGTTGGTTGTAGGTGGGGCTTTGTGAAGACAGGTGAATGGCTTTGGGAGTGTCACCCCGAGCCCTTGGATCCACAGTTCGGAGGGCCACCGCAGAGCACAGAGCTGGGACATGGAGTGGTTTCTGATCGTTGGCGTTTGCGTGACGTTCGTCGTTTCCAGTGGAGCTCAGAACACCACAAGGTAACACCAGCCTGGAGCCGTGATCCTGTTTTTCTTTTGTGTCCCACGGTGAATGTTTAAGGGTTTGACATTCAGATGTGACTGCAATGATTTCATGTCGTGGTTTGATAGAGGTAAGGATGTGGGAGGTTTTTCAAAACACAACAGCATGTGAAATCTATGACAGTCTGATAACAGCATGTGAAATCTATGACAATCTGATAAATTTGAGCGGTCCTCAATTTAACAATGGTATCTGGGCCATGATTTTTTTTTGTTTCCCATTCATAAACAATTGAATGGTTGCAAATTGCATCATTACTGGAAGATGTTTGAAGAATCTGACAGGCTATTGATTAGATGTTGTGGGGACATTTCTGATTTTGTTGATTTTAGTCAGGTTTTTTCATAAATGGTACACCAGACTTTGCATTGAGAAAGAAAAGCACTGCAGTTTCATACAATATGTTCTAGATCTGCAAAAGGAGTTCAGGTCCATAACGACATCACCACGGGAAAAAATGTATAAATGCAGATGGTGACAGTGAGTGAAGAGAAACAGGGCATGAGCTACGTTTTACCTAAGCTTGACCGTTGACAAAGAAGAGTTTCTCTTGAGGGGGTGAAAAGTCATACAAAATCAGGGATGAGGAAAAAGTGGAAAATTTCCTCTCAGCCCCTTGGGCGACCAGAACAAATCACATTTTACTTGAGTTACATGTAGAGGTAAGATAATCTAAACCGAGTCTGGGATGTAACAGACATACCACAATCTCAGTGTCATCAGTTGCAGCATAATCATACAAAAATAACCTCAAAATAGTGGAAAAACTTCGAAGACACAGCAGTTTACAGCTCAGCAATGATGGTATTGCTAACAATAATTTGTCATCAATACTAATAATAACTCATTAATTTATGTCAATGTCCTAGTTGCTTATTTGCTGTCCCTCGGGTTATGATACACTGCTACATATCAGGCAAGCTGTGGTGCTAAAAAACTATTCCTAAGTTAAATATGTTAATGCAGGAGAAAGTGCGTCTGTTTTTCTTACCTCACAGTGAACACATAGCCTTTGCTCCTTTGGTAGCCACAGCGTTTAGTGCTGACGTTTCTCGACGGCCAGGCTGTGGTCACTGAGGCTGTGCTTGGGCAGGATCTTCCCCGGTGTTGTAACTCTCGTATAGAGGAGACGCTTGGCTCCTGGTGGCAACAAAGTCTGCTCTGCTTCGAGTCGTAGTTGTCCCAGTTTTACGAAGAGTTTAATCTCTCTCTCTCTCTCTGTCTGCCCCCCCCTTTACCCACATCCTCTCCAGTGTGACCCCCAGTTCCTCCTACCTTATTTCAGGGCCCCAGGTGCTGCACCCTGGACTCCCCACCTCCCTGTCCGTCACTGTTCTCATTGACATGCCTGTCAATGTCACTGCAGAGATCATCAGCGACAACTCCAGCCTGGTCAGGACAAGGGGAACTTTCCAAGGAGGTGAAAGCAGTGCCACTCTGTGCTCTGAAAGCCTCCTTTTCGAAATGAGGTTTTCCAGGCCTCGTCCATACTATACATTATAATGATGTATATTATATTGCCTTAGGCCTACATACCAAATAGGAACAGCGGCAGATACTGTGTCCATATATTTTAGGACAGCGTTTCCCAACCCTGCTCCTGAAGGCACACCGTCCTGCATATCTTCTATCTATCCCTGCTCTACCTACCTGACTGAACTCATCAGTGGCACTTTTGATTAGCTGAGCACACCTGATTTAGTCAAGCAGGAAGGATACATAGAAGATATGCAGGACAGTGTGCCTCCAGGAGCAGGGTTGGGAAACACGGTTTTAGGATATGTGCAGTACTAGGTTTTTTTGCAGATCGAGTCTTTCTGTTCATATGTCAGTGAGACCGATTCTGTTCTCATGCCTGAAGTAGTTGGAACAGAGCAAGGCTTTGTGAACCCTCAAATGTGCGGCTCTTCATATGGTATCTGTGACTCACTGATTTGATAATGCTTTGCTATTGAGAGCAAGTTAGTTTGATTGGTTCATATGGTGCTGGTCATTAACAGTACAAGGTGGGGTACATAGTCTTGCTCTACCACCACAAGCGAAAAACAGGTTTTTGAATTTGAGTTGGAGATGTTCATCCATGGTAAAGTATTGGATGCCGCTTTTTATCATAGTGCCCATTGAGTTGTACAGATGTTGCAGTATGTTTGTTTTAAAGGGCATTCAGTATACGGACTTACTGTGATGATATTCAAAATCAACTTTAGCAAGGTCTGGTTACTGAACGCTTGGCTAGGCTTCTTGGCAGCCAACCATGACACAGCACTGTGCCTCTTTGTCTCCCCCTAGTGGTATATCATGACCTCAAATTTAATGAATGCCCCTTTTGATTTCCACAGACGCTTTTCTGATCGTTTTGTTGCAGACTTTTGTTTTCTCTGTGTGATACAGCAACTTTTTGTTGCTCTCACAATGCGGTTCCATGGTTCTAATGTTTCTGTTTTTCAACACAGTCAGCAGTGAACAAATATAGCCTTAGTGTCAATATTATGTAACCCTGACAACCAAAAGGCATCTTTATTTTAATTTGTGTTATAACATCCTGCGTAAGTATGCCAGTATGTCAGGAAACGACAGTTCACTTCCCTCAGTTTACATCTTTGTGCTGGAGTTTAAAGAGATTTCTCACATTATAAGACACTAAAGGCCCTTGCGATTTACACATTATTCTAACAAACTAAACTAAACTAAACAAAACTCTGCACTAAACTAAAACTCATACGTTCTGAGCTCAGAACGTATGAGTTTTAGTTTGTGCAGAGCTTTGAAAAGTCTTAGAAGCAGTCCTGTCACAGAAGACAGGTGAACTCCAAACCCTCGGTCTGGTAGGAGACACTTGGGATATTCAGACTGGTGACAGACTGATTTTGTGAAAAGCGAAATCATCGAGGATAGTGTTCAGTAGTGATTAAGAAACAGGGCTCATAACCCTAAGGTTGCTGCTTCAGTTCCAAAGTGGGCCACCACGGGTAGTTAACCTGAATTTCTTCAGTAAACAGCTGTGTGAAAATTATAAACTGTGTTGCTCTGGATAAGAGCATCAGCTAAGGTAATGTGATATAAACAGCCATCACAGTTATTTGTAAAACAAAGCCTTAATAGGATTTTTTTGTGCTTTATTTTAAGGTCTGACTGGACTACTGATTCTCCCACCAGTAAGTATGCTGGCAGAAACAATATTGCAAAAAATGTCATTTGAATATTGTTGACTTTAAGGGTTTGCATTTATGTGATGGATAAACATTCGTGTGATATATGATTGACTATAAAGTTGATTTCAGTGGACAGCCACTCCTATCCTTCAAGGGCCCATACTAACTTCAGGCAGCCACGTAAATCTATATTCACGAAATGGCAAGATCTACTGCCATTATTATGGCAATATATAGACCTCACAGATAAATCAAAATCTTTTGATAAATCTCAAAACATTTTCAGTGTGAAGGCCAGTGGACAGGTGGGCAGTCAGGGCTTTTGGGAGATGGTTCAATGACAATTTGTTAAGAGATGCTCAAAAACCATGAATAGGAGAACAATGGGTTTATTATTAACAGGCCTGGAAGAAAACGACACAGTGGTCACCCGGAAGACAACTTGGTGAAAGGTGTTCCGATCAGCCATTGTTCCGTAGCTGCTACTTTTGCCTGGGGAAAAAGGGGCCTGCACTTCCATTGCAGTTCCGCCCAGGTCTTCTTGTCTCATCGTGGTGACCTTTTCACCTCAGTACTCTCTCCCCTGCAGATTCCAGATGACGCTACAAGCCCGCAGCGCCGTTACACCCTGATGGTTACCGGTTATGCGGGAAACAGCCGTTTGTTCACCAACAAGACCTCTCTGTCTCTGAGTGTCCCAAGCTTCTCCGTCTTCATCCAGACGGACAAGACCAGCTACTGGCCGGGCCAGATGGTGAAAATCCGTGCTGTGTCCGTTAACCCGGACGGCAAGCCACACAAAGGCCCGGTGGACATCACTGTTAAGGTGGGGGTGTGATCCTGGAGTGAATTATACACACGCCGGAGATGAAAAATTAATTGGTGCCAGAGCATGGGGTGGCGAGTGGAAATATTAAACCAAGCATGTGTGTTACAATTAAGCTTGACTGATGTCTCTTTGATGTGTTGTTTTGTTGGTCCAGGATCCCAAGCGGAACGTGATCCAGCAGTGGCTGTCACTGGATGGGTTTATGGGCGTGGTGACCACAGAGTTCAGCCTGGTGACAAACCCTCCCCTTGGCATATGGACAATCGAGGCTTGGGCTAATGTAAGTTAAGCTCTGGTTTTCAGAGGCGGGCAGCTGTAATCAATATGGATGCATTATCTTCTGCGGTATTCATTTTGTAGTTATTTAAAAAAAAACAATGTGGGCAGTATATGTTCTTCTGTAGTTTTTAAAAGGTCAGAGTATAGACAATTGTCTCTCCGTGTCTCTGTTGTGCCTTGAGGTGTGGGAGTGGCATTATTTAGTGGTGACAATACAGTAATTCAGGTAAAAAGATGGCAGGATTACCTGCTTTCTATATCAGATATACAATCAATAAAAAAGATTTGTAACCAAATATCACACTCATGTTATGCAAAACATATAACCCACATATTTGGAATCTGTTACTAAGAAAAACAAACACTACCCAGGGATTGTTATAGAAGGATTGCCAGTGTTTTGCATACAATAGTCATTTATGGCTCCTGAGTGGCTCAGTCAGCTAAGCGCTCATCTGGAGTTCAGGCTGAGCCCTTTGACCTGGGTTTGAAGCCTGCCGTTTCACTTGCCAACAACAACCACATCAGCGGAACAAACTTCATCTCACCCCTCTCCGGCATCCCATGATGCATCAAGCCAGTTGCTGGGGTGATGCCAGTGGATTAGCGCCCATGTTCCACTTCCTGCTCCCTCCACATCACATGCACTGTAGGACCTGCAGTGCGTAAAATAGCTGTTAGCTGATGTGTGACTATATCAGAGGTTGCTGTGAGCCTCTGGTTTGCAAAAGCTTAAAAACATTTAATGCGTGTGATAAATTTGAGCTTGATGTTGCTTTCAAAGCCTCCTGGGGAAAAAAAAAAAAGTGAATAGATGTTGAAAAGCTGGCCACATGGAAAGAAAGCATGTTTGGTCAGACCAAGAGCACAGAAGTCAAACACACACAGGTGCGTCAGTGGGTCCCATGCTAGCGTGTTTGTCAATGGCTGGTACACCTTCCGTGGATTTAGTTTTCCGAGAGAACATCCTGAGGTGTCATTTGAGAGGAGACATTAATAATAGCAGTGCGTGACGCAGGATCTATTTTGGTCTGTCGAACCAACGAGGATCGGTTCTGTGGCTGGTCCTAACGCACGCCTGTTTCTGTCCGTCTTCGTTTTAAGTCTGCTTTTGTCCTGATGTGTTCGGTTAGCTTGATGTAAATTAATTTGGTTGGCAGTATAGTATTTTCTGTCCGTCCTCCTGCTCTTTGCTTCTTTGTACTGTGTCTTTGCGGTCTTCACAGATGGTCTGAAACGTCATTCTTTTCTTGCAGGATGTGTATAGCGTGAGGAACTTCACAGTGGATTACTATGGTGAGGCCCTGCTAATGAAAGCTAACTGAAAGCTGGAGTGAGAGGGCCTTTTTTGTGTGATCAGAACTCCCTCCATTGTCTTCCAACAAAAAAGGGAGTAGCCTGTCTGTCAAAGTGCTTGTTTAAGTTTTGGTTTTGTTTCAGGGCTGGACCAATTGATACTCTGGTTACTGCTGGCTGAATGCAAGGATATTCTTTTTTTTTTAAACTTATGCAATTGACAGCCTCCATTTTGGATGGACATGGATGATAAATGACAATGAGCAGAAGCAGCAGACAGACTCCTCTATCCACTGAAATTGTCACTGGCGTTGTTTTATTACACTGTGATGTGACTGCATTGTGTTTTGTGGCAGTGCGCCCCAAGTTTGAAGTGTCAGTGACGACACCTGCCGTCGTCTACTATGAAAATAACCTGACGGGGAAGGTCCATGCTCGGTGAGGCATATTTACGCATTCTGTAAAAAAGAAACGTTGTACGTAATGATGCATGGTGAACACTTTTCTAATGACAACACAAATAATTCAATAATAATAATAATAAATAACGCAATACATCTTCCTTCCCTCATTCTTTACCAAAGATTTTAGCCATTGCCCCTACAGCAGCCTTTTATTTGACAGGGTCTAAGCAGAAGGCCTCTGTTTTAAATTAGCATGTTGATTTTATACTCGTTTTTAAATGTGCACAATTGTTACAGAAACCAGAATTGGGTCTCCTTTGCTTCAGCGCTAATCAGACATGAAACCTTTTTTTTTATTGCAGATATACATATGGAAGGGCAGTGAGTGGAGTACTTAGTGTGGTGGTTGAATATGACTACTTTGGGAGGCATGTTAAACTCAACAAGACCAAAGAGGTAGGTTTTTGCTCCTCTGCACAGTGCAGGCTACGGACAGGTTTGTCAGAAAGCCATTTCTTCTGTACAGTTGTGTCTACTCATGTTACAACATTACAACATAAATGCAGACTGTCTTTTTCATTGGATCTGACTGTGAGTCATTTTGGATTATTGAGCTGTTAGTAACAGTGATTGAATTCTGAGAGTCACTGCAATGCATGTTATATAGTTTATTTATTCTTTTCAAACCTTGTTTTTGGTTATGATTCCCGATTACATTTCCAGATCAACGGTTCGGCCGATTTTTTCTTCGGCAGTGGTGACCTTTTTGAAGGCGTTGGCATCTCTAAAAGATCTGTGGAATCCATGGAATATGCAAATACTTTCAAAGTTAATATCATGGCCTGTGTCACGGAGGTCCGCACAGGTACTCTAACCACAGCATCGCACCTGAGTTTGAAACTTTAACCTCTGACAAACAAAAATAATTTCAGTGTTTCTGAAGCCTTTTTGCTGCCACAATAGATCTATGGGTCCCCATTTGGCCTCAATAAGGTCCATCAATTAACTGATTAATTAAATACTGTAAATAAATGAATAAATAAATTAATATTTTAGCATTTACTAGTATTGTTTATTCATAGTTTTGAAGTACATATTATTAATAATAATTCTTTGTTCTGCAGTTTTAAAGTAGATAGCACTGACCCCTTATGAATGACTTAGGAATTGAAAGCATTTAATTTATTTTAAGTATTAATTGATTTGTTTTATAAAGCATGTCTTGATGTCATTTTATAAGCTGTGAGAGATATTTGCTTTAGGACATGCAATAAAATACATGTTAATGGGGCTTTATTAAATACTAACTATTTTTTACTAACTATTATTTAATGGGATCTTATCATAAAGGAGGACCATTTTTTATCATCTTGTGCCTGATGTGATAATAGATTTCACCTTATTTTTTTATCACATTAAATTTTATGCACATCATCTACTCTGTCCTGTTGAACAATATTTCCACAGTAATCCCGTGTCAAATGAATTTCAGACATAAGATGGATGTCCAGCCTAACTCATTTTTTTTCTTGTCAAAGGATTGAAGTACAACAGAACAGTGATGGTCACTTTAGTGGACAGGAAATATCGCCTTGCCTTCATCAACTACCCCACTGTGCTGAAACCGACTCTAATGTTCTCAGCACAGGTAAGGAAACGCTTGTTTAATACTTGTTAAGGAAAAATATTATTGAAAAATAATTGTTAGATTATGAATCAATTTACATGGTGCTAAGATTACAGTGACTAGTGAATTACAACTGAGGAAACACTGAAACTCATTAATTGAGTAGATAATTTGTTAATTATTCTATGGTATGTATCAATTATTAATATATGATTGAACTGATATATCAAATTCAGATGTATTGTTTTTAATGTTTTGTAACCTCATAAAAATTACTCTGTGGTTTCATGCACTTTTATCTCTACCAGCTAGCTTGTACCTTGTCTGGCCAACCGTGTTGTACTCTGCCTCACTTGGAAGTCACTTTGGATAAAAGCATCTGCCAAATGAATAAATGTAAATGTAAATGTAACCTTCATATCCAGCCTTTGTACATCATCAAATATGAGTTTGGCCATCGTGTCCAGTATTAATCTTAAGTGTTTTCAGGTCAAATATTATTACCTTATTAGCAATCCCCCTACTTATTGCATTAACACTTTTTTTCATTTGATAATGAAGATATAATTAGAATGATATGATTGGAAAGGCTTTTGCCCTGTGAATTTAATTGAGAAAGACCAGAGAGGTCAGATCCCTCTGGCACTGACAGCGTAGGACTGTTGCTTTTGTTTGCTCGCAGCTGAAGATATCCACGTACGACGAGTCCCCGCTGACCGTGACGGATCAGATGAAGAACGTGACCGTGACAGTGACACAGAGTCGCTACGGCCTGGACCAGTGGCGAGACGAGCCACCGCTGCCCCGGGGTCAAAACTCGTCCGCTCCCAAGGACAACGCGACAGAGTCGGGGGACACCCAGCTCACCATGAACCTGGCGGTGCCCGCGGACGGCCTGGTACCCTTCCAGTTTCAGCTCGTAGACCGAGTCGCTGTGCTCCACATTCAGGTGAGCGGCACGGGTCCAAACAAGAGACCGAAGGAGAACATACCCTCACACTGATATACAGCTCCCAAAATAAGTGATTTTAATAATGCAGTTTATTATTTTACACTTTGATAATAAACATACTTCTTTTGGGAGCTATTTGTAAGAATGTGGGTAGTTTTCCTTTATTGGTGTTTTCCACTTCTACCACACAACAGAGGAATTCTGGACATGTGCATGTTTCTGTTGTTCTGTTCTGTTCTGGATTTGTGCATGTTTCACAAATGAGAATGTACAGGAATCTCACCTTTTCTGTTATGATAATGCTTGGTGACAGCTGGAAAGAGGACTGGTGTGCCAGATGCTATCTTCTTGCTGCTGTACCAAGCAGAGAAACCTGTGCCCCAGTGCAGCGATGGGGATACTGTGCTATAGGAGATGCCTTCTGTTTGGTCCTTGCTCACAATCATCAGTCAAGGGACATGACAGCTATTGAACATAGCATTTGGTCCTCAGGTTTCCCTTCCAGTGACTCACAGTGGCTGTCTAATAACACTCAGTTCAATTGGTTAAAATAAAGCCCTTCCTCCCCACCTCAGCTTATGAGTGGTGAGGGTTCAGGCCCAACATGGCTGCCATGCATCACCCAGGTGGGTGCTACACACTTGTTGTTGCTGAGTGGATCCATACCCCCTCAGTCATTCTTACTGTAAATTGCTTTCAAATCCTCAACATGTGCTTTTGAGTGTGTGTTGATGAAATTCTGTGTCACCGTCATCATTTTCTTTGTTACAGGTTGTCTCACAGTAACAATGGAATAAGCCCCATAAGAGAAGCAGACTTCCCCAGTCTTAGTGACCTTATTCAGGGAATTGCGCAGATGTTACCAGTGCTAGTGTGTGTCCTGGATGATGTCAGCTATCCCAATTCCACTATTGGGCTCAGTGTCTGCTTCCATCTGAAGTCACTTTGGACTAATTTTATTTTTAGGCCCAGTTCCTGGATGTTTTCACTACCCTGGATCTCCAAAGGGTCTATTCATCTCCCAGCAGATCCTACCTCCAGATCCGCAGGTCCCACTTTTCAGCACAGGTGAGTCAAATCGTTTTACAGGTCATTTTGTCCAATGAAGGAATAGTTTTATCTCCGTAGGGATAAGATGGACGTCAAACCTACGTTTGATTTATGCGGTTATGCAATCACACAACAAAGAGCTCCAAGCCCCAGGGAGAACCCAGGCATGTAATTGTAGACTTGCAGTGTACAAATAGGATCAAAGCTGTACAAAAAGCTGTATTGTATTTATTGTAGGCCACGTGTTCCCCTCTTACATGGCTCCCAAACCAAGGCCCACCTACCGCAATGTATTTAACATAGCAGTGTCACATTGTGAATCATGTGAGCTGTGGTCCGTCCACTAACGGTGGACTTCTGCTTTAACAGCGCGGAAGCTGTTAAAGCAATAGCACTTCTGCCCCTAACAGGATAGCGATCACCAAGCGATGACAGAAATGAAATAAAGCTGGCCAATGGCATGGCAGGGAGAAGGGTGCATGGCAGCTGCAGGGACAGTGTGAAACCCACCACTGACTGTAATGGAATGCAATGCTTTTGTAGACCATTTTTGCAATGAAGTTACGCATAATAATTTATGTTTCTTTTAGGTCGGGACTCCTTTTAGGTTGGTTGCAGAAAGCAATTATCCCTTCACAGAGTTTCACTATGTGGTAGGTACTGCCTGGCATTTGTGTTACAGTAAACGGGTGACTTTATCAGGAGTGTAGTACATTACAATGCTGCAGATTGCACTAGTTATCGAGGTAAAACTCAGGTCAAATGTCCTTTATTTAACTTTATTTAAAACACAAAAATGCACCTCCTGTTCTCTGCTTATTTCTATTTTGTTTATGCATTGCATTGGCCACCAAATTAACAAATAAGGTCTCTCTATGAATATATGGGTGGACTGCTAGCACTGTCAGGATTTTAACTTATGTCCCTCAGGTTTAGTGATCTAGTGGCCAGACATTCAATAGCCCCTCCATGTATGACCATCAGTATTGAAAGAATGGGGATATTTTAACTAGTGTAAATCACATAATTTACCCAGAGATCCATAAACCGTGTTATCCAGACACTCAGATTTTATGATTTATTTGACCAGTGAAAAACATGACAAAAATGTGTGGGGACAAAAAGATGGTGTTTCATTCCATGTATGTGCTTGTCATTTGTTTCTTGCTTCTGACTGAAAATTTCTGTGAAGATCGAAGTGGGACAACAGAATGTTTTTTTTGGGGGGGAGGGGTTTTACATGCTTTCGTTTCTGGAACACCTTGCTTCCCTATCCTCCGAGCCTCAGGTTACCTGTGTCCTGATGGCGGGAACGAGAGTGGAAATGGGACTCTCTCCCACCGCTCTCGGGAATGACCTCCCGTTTCTCCTTAGGTGACCTCCCGAGGGCGGGTGGTGGCCGCCAGGACGGTGACCTTCACGGCCTTCTCCCTGACTCCCACGGAGTCCTGGGCCCCTGTGGCCCGAATCGCAGTGTATGGCGTCCGCCGGGACGGCGAGATCGTCAATGACGCCATACGCGTTCCCATCGGCCAAGTCCTGAGGAACAACGTAAGTGCAAATCTGTTGGGCAACTATTGGGCAGAAATTGTGCAAACCCCTATAGGCAGGTTTATTAGTTTTGGATAATTACAGCTAAGAAAGATTCACATTATTCCCTGAATCCTTTTCTCGTTAACGAGTTATTGGACATTGTGGCTTTGGTGATTTTTTTGATGGATTCATTAATTGCTTTGTTAGTCTTTTCTACATGTGCAAGCCATGTGAGGTTTTGGGAAGTTACCAATAATGCATGAGTTAGGGAGATGATGCATTGTGTCCTCAGGTGACCCTTAGCTGGGGTCAGGAAAAGGTGCAGCCCGAACAGGAAGTGGTGCTCGGAGTGACCGTGACAGAGCCCGGGGCGCTGGTGGGAATTCGGGTGGCTGACAGAGCGAACCAGTGCATTGGCCCCAGCAACGACATCACAGACAAGGAGGTGAGTTTCCCATTGGATAAGAGACCGATAAGTCATTTAGAAATGATCCAATGAGAAAAGTGAGGGGAAAACCCTGTCTTGTGAATGAAATGAATGGGGTTTTATTGTCAGTATCCAACACCAAGGCCAATAAGGATATTCACCCTTATACAAATTAGTTGTCCAAGTTCCCTTTGAAAACACTTTGGTCACTCAAGACTACAACAAGCTTCAGGCAGTGCTGATGATATTTGTGTACATCCACGTGAGCCATTGTATTAAAAATACGGGAACGGAGTATGCGTTTTACAGCGTAATACTTCCTACTGATGGGAAATATGAAATCCCCAAAGAGAAGTGAAGTGACTTCAGAGGTGCTATGAAAGCAGCTGAAACCTGACTGACCAGTTGAAATGTAGCCGGCTCTTTTGTCCTGTCTGGGGTTGTTGTTCCTCTAATGGTAACAGTGGTTTGTTTTTTTGGGGGGGTTGGTTGTTGTCCTCTCAGGTGCTTGGGAAACTGGATGAGCACAATATGGACAACCTTTCCCCTGATCAGATGAACGGAGACCCCTTCTCCGTTTTCACGGTACTATAGACAATCGCATTCTTACGCTTTGAATTGACTTTACAGAGCTATAGCTGTGTACCTAAAATAGCCATAAGCACTGAGAGAGCCAAAAGCTCTCCCGCCTTCTGTTACATCACGCTGCTGACCAGGCGTAAATAACAGTGACACATCAGCAGTGGGCTTCCAGGAAACGTGCACATATCGTATTGTGTGTATTCTTCTGCATGCTTAAGGATTATTTTGAGTTTGTTTTGTGTCTAGATTGTATCATTGTCACATGTTAACACTTAAGTCTTTTTTCAAACTTCCAGGCTTGCAACATCATGGTGCTAACTGATGCCAAATTGTCTCCAATGGCAGAGATTTTTCGTAAGTTTCAAAGTCTAACTGGACAACTTTGAAGAGCTAGATACTATAAACGTACATGAAATGCACAAATTTCACTCCAAATACATGCCTTTTGAGCTTGCCTGATTTCACTCTATCATCTTGAATACGCCTGGTCTTTGCTGCTATGGGTGTAAATAGCTAGCTGTCCGTTTGACACCATGGGACCAACAGCTCTGGACAATTAGTCAACAGCATAAACACGGGGCAGGGTACCAGTCTTTTCCCACTGTCTCTCTGAAGTGGGAAGCCCATGTCCTGATGTCACGCTAGGCCCCTCCCAAGCTTTCTCGCCCTGAGAGGCAGCTGTAAATAAAAGTATGTTGTCCAGAGAGAATAAAGGAGCTGGAATTAGCTGTGCATTTATTTATTTATTTAGTTATCTATCTATCTATCCATCTATCTATCTATCTGTCCGTCTGTCTTTTGGTGGTAACTGTAGTCAGGGGCTAAAATAAAGCAACAATAAGAACAGCGCTGCCAGCTGAGCTTTGCAGTTGTGTTACACAAACCAGAAGGCCTTGTATCAGGTACTGTTAGCTCCGCTGTGCTCTCTTGGCTGAGAGACTAAATGCCCTAAGTTAAACTTGCGTGTGGCCTCACTATGTTCTGAAACAGAATATGGAAAAAGGAGGCTGGCCATTAGCCCTAGTTCCTCTCAGTTTGGGGTCTGACAGTATATGAGAATGACTTCTCAAATGCAGGCCTATTTTCAGAGGTAAAATTACTGTAATTCATCCAGAACAATGACAGTGTATTAAGATCACTGCTTCTGAGTCAAAACCATGCAGGAATACCACATAAATAACCACAGTCATATATAGATGCTGTGTTAAGACATTGTGCTGGTACCCATCTCATGCTCAGCTTATCTTGGTCTCAGAGTGAGAGCTCTGGTGGAGGTGTGTGTGACCACAGCACAGAGTGGATGTTTGCAGTGCTAATCCTGTGTGCCCCTCCGCAGAGGAGGAAACTCCGACTCGACCACAGGGTGTGGAGCTGGAGCCTCGGGTGTGCAGGGACTCCCTGGAGACCTGGCTGTGGCTGGAGACCAACATGAGGTGAGGTGCAGGCAACACACCTGAGGGGGAAAAAACACACCTGAGGGAAAAAACACCTGGGGAAAAAACATACCTGAGGGGAAAACACCTGTGGAAAAACACCTGGGGGGACAAACACCTGAGAAAAAAACAGCTGGGGAAGCAAATTCATGAGGATGATCATACTGGAGAAAAATAACTGGAGAAGAAACACATAAGGGAAACACACCTGGGGAGTTTTTACCTGGAGAGAAGCACACCTGGAGAAGTTAACACCAGTGAGAAAGTACCTGGGGAGACTAATGCTTGAGAGATAGAGACTAAGGCATCTATATGAGGCATATGGAATATGTGCACATCTGTGAAATGGTCCATTTGGGAATACAGAAGGGTAACTTTCCCACAGACTCAACTGTGTTACTGACTTTTTAACAACGTGATGTATCTAATATGTTCTTGTGATTAACAGTTGAGGCTAGTGAGTCTACACGCATACATAAGCTCTACAAAAAGTAGAGGGGTGAACAACAAGACTAGTTTCAGATCCGAAAGAGATGACACATGACGATGGCTGATTGTGTTTTATTTTCTGCTTTGCAGCGAGCCAAAGAGGAGTCTCCATTTCACAGTGCCAGACAGCATCACCACCTGGTTCGCCAGCGCTTTTGTCATGTCAGACAGCATGGGTTTGGGGTTCACTTCTACACCAGCAAAGGTACCTTGAGATTTTCTCAGACACCCTTAACCTGGCACAATTTATTATAACTTTATCGTTAATGGTCAGATGCAGAGCATGGATGAAGGACTGTATGAAGGCACTTTCTATGGTCAGTTCTTCTGTGTAATTATACTGTTAGATCATCTGAATTAATATCAAAATTACACCCAAAACCCACCTTTAACTTTACGCCTAGCAAAAACCTTAAACCTAAACTGAACCCGAAATCCTGCTATAACCCCTCACTTTAAACAGGTATGTCAGCAGTGAAATACAGTAATCCCTTGTTATTCATGGGGAGCGCACACACACAAAAACCAGCAAATTGAGTGGAGCGCACACACACACAAACCAGCAAATTGAGTGGCGCGCACACACACACAAACCAGAAAATTGCAAAGCTGCGAGTAACAAGGGATTACTGTACATCGCGTGACCCGTAGACATTATTTCAGTCCGAACGAACGTAGATCATTTCCTTCCAGGAATCCACATGCAGTTGTGTCCCGCTAAAAGGCTGTAATATTGCTCAATGTTTCCAGTGGGGGGCCCGTGCAGGTTTTTGCAGGTGGTGCGTCTTGTGGCGGTGTGGGGGGGAGGTCTGGCCCCTGGGGGGGTAACTGTTAAGTGTTTCCACAGCTGACCGTTCTCCGGGACTTCTTCCTGTCCATGACTCTCCCACCCTACATCATCCGAGGAGAGCAGCTGGTCCTGGAGGTCGAGGTCTTCAACTACCTGCAGCAGAGGCTGGAGGTGAACACACGGTCACCGGTGTCTGATAGATTTCCTCCGGTCTCACGTGGTCCTTTTTTTCTTTAGAGCCTCTTGTCTTGCACAGCTCCCCATAGCACGCTTCTTCAGCTCAGCTGGTTGCGGCCAAGTATTGCAGCTCGTAAATAATACTGCGTCATCTGTATTTTTATCTGACCATGTGTTCCCCCGCAGAAAGCCAGCTCATTCCAAAGAACTTAAACTTAGATGGTGCTGTTTCGCTTTCCAATAATCCTGACTGTGCAAAAACAAGACAGCTTTTTCGCACGTTTTTATAATCTGGCTGACAAAGGACGCCCCTGCTTTCATATAATGAACACCCAAACTTGTTGGACAAAAAGGCACTATTACATTTCACCGCTATCCTATTCCAGCCTTATTTAACAGCAAACAGGCCTTTAAAAAGGGCCTTGACGTGTGTCATTGTCACAAGAGGCCAGGAAACCTTTGTCTCAAGGTACTATAGCCTCTGTTACAATTGCTCTGTGACGGCGCTTTTCTGTGGACGCTGCCATTGTGTCTCCACCAGAGTGTAAGGGATACCCGCGAATTTCCCGTGTAACTCTCCCTTTTCACTCTGCAGGTCGCGGTGCTCGTGGAGGAGAACGCCTCCTTCGAGTTCGTCTTCTCGGACAATGGCACCTCCCCCAGGGCCAGGGCACAGAAAGTCTCCGTTGGGAGCCAGGACGGCGCCTCTGTCCTTTTTCCCATAAGACCCAAAGTCCTTGGCCCGATCTCCATTAAGGCGCACGCTGTCTCCGCTCTCGGCAGCGACATGGTTGTTGGCACGGTTCTGGTAAAGGTATGATGGGGAAAGTCAACTGGATGAATTGGAAATGTTAATGTGTACCCTCTAAAGCCCACTCTCTGACCTAAATAAATACACTTCATAATTTCATGTTATGTACAAAAGTTGTAAGTGGTTTGTTGCTGTTTTCTGCTTTTTAATGTAATGTCTTCCCTTTATATATTTATTTACCTGCAAAAACTGTGCACTGTGCAACCTGCTTTCCTAATATCCTTAATTACATTAATTGGGGCAGGGGGAAAGTGTGAATGGAAAATGGGTCATAGAGGTATCACCCATACAATTTGTCTGCATGTCACATATTGATAGTTGGTACCCCAAATGGAGGGGTGAGATGGGGCAAAAAACATACAAAAAACGACACAGATATAGAAATAAACTAGGTAAATTTAAAGCCCTATAGTAGTGCTTTAAAAAATGTGAGTCTGTTTATTCTGTGATGTTGTTTAGGTCATCTTGAGCCAGAAACGCATTTCATGCTGATTTATGCAATGTCTGAGGGGTGTCCATGAATGTCTCTGCTGTTGATTCCCACAGGCAGAGGGAATAGAGAAGTCATACACAAAGTCTCTGTTCCTGGAGCTGCCCCCTGTGGAGCAGCACCTCCACAAAGAAATCCTCTTCGACTTCCCCCCAGATGTGGTACCGGGCAGCCAGAGAGCGGAAGTGGCAATAGTTGGTATGTCTACAGTTCATCTTGGGTCTCAGAGAAGTCCATCTTGCAAAGGGCCATTCGCACAGTATTTACATCACCGTTTGTAGCAGCCGATCTCATTTTTGTTTTTGTGTTTGGAGTATGATCATGGGAAATCCTGACACAGAAATGATAAGCTGGCCTTCAGAGATGATATATGTTACATTTCAAGGGAAACGTACATGACAGCTTCTGGCAATGTGCGGGGATGATGTTTTATGGTACACAGACTGCAGGCAGCTGCTTGGGGGTGTTTATCCGGCTCACAGTCCTGCTGTGGGGTGCTGGGCTGTTACTGTCACGCTAGCAGGGCTGTTTATGACCCAGTCTGCTGCAGCGCCTTTGATTGCTGTAATGGTGGCGCTACTGAGCACTCTCAGACCAGGCAGATGGACCGTTTGGGGAATCTCTCTCTCTCCCCCCTATCGTTCTCTTTCTCTTTCTCTCTTTCTGTCTCTCTCTCTCTCTCTCAATGTGGTAAGACAGGCCAAAAGAAGACAAAGAGAAAAAAGACATTAGGGTTTAGTTTATGCAAACAGAAAAAAAAGATGAATTTGCTCTTGGGGTCATACAGTTTTACATTGTTAGATGCTTTATACATAACATGGAAGAAATTCAAAATGCGGTGCTTGCAGACTGTGGTTTTTGCACTCTTTCTTTTTCCAGCTTGGAGTTAAAGCAGTAACCAGAGGGGTTGAGTAATGCTGAAAAATGTTATTGTGTCTGCATACAGTACATTGAGTCTATTGCAGAGTCCAGTGTTTTCCTGTGATTTGCCTGTAGAATGCACTGAAATGCACAGTTCCAGTGTGGTTTGGTGAAGTAGGCTAAGTCATTTTAAAACTAATCTCCCTCCTGTGTCCAGACACATGCCCTAGCTGCTCTGTTTGGTGACCTTGCGTGGCGTTTTCTCTGTGTGACAGGTGACATCCTGGGCCCCTCCATCACAGGGCTGGAGTCCCTCATTCAGATGCCGTATGGCTGCGGGGAGCAGAACATGATCCACTTCGCTCCCAGCATCTACGTACTGCAGTACCTCACCACCACTAACCAGACCAAGGAGGACGTCCGCGGCAGGGCCGTGACCTTCATGATGGAAGGTGAGCGGTCTTTAATCTAATCACACTGCACCCCTGGAAAAGAGATTTCCTTTTGTGGAATGTCCGGAAAAGGAAAGTGCTTTTCATTGCTTTATTGGGCCTCAGAAGAAAGCTTTTTAAAATGGTAGAAACTGTACCTGTGCAGGTTACCAGCGAGAGCTGTCCTACCAGAGAGGGGACGGCTCTTTCAGCGCGTTTGGGGACAGCGACGCCTCTGGCAGCACGTGGTGCGTAGCTGTGACTCGCCGTGGGTGTGGGTGTGCTCACTTTTAATTTCGGTATTGAGACATCGCAAAGCACAGGGTAAAGTTGCACAAGCTCACGCTCGCTGGTCTGAGAGTGTTGTTAGCCTGGCCTGACGCTGTTGCTCATTTAAATTGAACGGATACACTTATGTTCTATTGAGCTGGAAGTCACACTGGATAAGAGCATCTGCTAAATGCATGCAATGTAATGCAATGTAATGCAATGTAATGTAATGTAATGTAATATAATGTAATGTAAGATAATGTAAGGTAATGTAATGTAATGCAATGTAATGTAATGCAATGTAATGCAATGTAATGTAACATGGCTGTCTCCTCGCCCGTAGGCTGTCTGCGTTTGTGCTGCGGTGCTTCCTCCAGGCGCGCCCGTTCATCTCGATCGACACGGGCGTGCTGTCCAAGACGGCAGCGTGGATCGTCAGCCAGCAGGGGGCGGACGGGGCCTTCCTGGAGCCAGGGAGGGTCATTCACACCGAACTCCAGGGTGGGCTGGACGGCCCCATCTCCCTGACCGCATACACACTGATGGCACTGCTGGAAGACCAGACCTACAAGGTAGAGCATAAAAACATACATTTTTTTAATACATTTCAATGACAAGAACAATCCTTTTAGCCCATCTTGTATTTTTTTTATTATTAGTCCATGATATATTTTCTCCCATCTGTATATTGCCACTGCTTAGCAGGTTGCTGCTGTTTCCCAGTGATAGCATTGTGTCATGAACACCACAGTCGGTGGAGCTGACACGTGCTGTCAGTCAATGACTTGTGTGAACCAATCAAAAGATTTTGCCCTCCATTGCAAAAACCCATGAATGGTTGGCAGTAATGAGATGGCTCCACCCATTTTTGGTTTACTGTCCAATTATTGTGATTCCCTGTGTTGATGCTGGTTTTTGTCACTATCCTTTGCTCTTAGGACCTGTACTCTGGCACAGTGGCCAAGGCGCTGGCCTTTCTGGAGTCTAAGGTCATTCAGGGGATTTCCAGCAACTACAGCCTGTGCCTGGTGGCCTATGCCCTGTCGTTGGCCCAAAGGCCTTCCAGCGCAGAAATGGCCCTGACAGAGCTACTGAGCAGAGCAGATGTACAAGGTAATAACCAAGCCACCAATTTCCTCTTTACCGTGCCTACCAGATTTATTCATAACCCTTATTAAATACAAACAAAACGGGGTATAGCTTGAAAAAATAGAACTCAAAAAAACCCAGAGAGATATTCTTCCTGGAGGAATGGTGAAAAACATCAAATCATGCCAGAGGAGATAGAAAAAAATAACTACAGGGATGTAAATTGAAGTAAGTGTTTTATGCAATAAAAGTCATTATGTGGGAATGGTGTTTTTACTTTGTCCAGTGCTGTTATGATTAAAGTTTAATATAAAAAATAATAAGAAAAAAATGATCCAGTATGTACATGGTGCTGTTATATGGCACTTTTGTTCCCCCTGTTGAATCGGAGGTATGAATACACATGCAGGGCACTGTATTTGTGGGTGTTTGATAGGAAGTAACAGCAGTTCATGATTTTTATGACTGTGATTTTTATAGAAAATAATATGTCTACAATATATGCAGATAAAGGTACTTGTCAATAGATGAATATTTTTCAAACCGTACAGTCATTATTTGGTGATTATTCAACAATTAAAAAAAGAACTGTGGTCTAGCTTGTATTGATCTCACCAACTTGTTTTGGGGTATTGGTGGTCTTATTGTATTTGATGTATCTAGACTTTTGTTTCATCAGTACACTTTCTATAATTCAGAAGAGGTTTCGGGTGTTGCCATGGGGATATGTGCCTGTAGTTTTACCTCAGATAACTAGTATGGTAATACTTGCCCAGAAGTAGTAGCATACATACTGCTCTATTTGAGTGGCTACACACACAGTGTAAACAGTTGCTGTCTGCTGGCTCCGCTCGGTCTAACGGGCATTTCCTCCTCAGACGGGGTCGTGTTCTGGAGCTCTGTGGATGTGGTGGCGGCCTCTTGGCAGCCACGCTCGGCCGACATCGAGATGGCCGCCTACACCCTCCTGTCCCTCTACACGCAGGCGAAGGTGGTGGAGGGCTTCACCCTCATGAAGTGGCTCAGCCAGCAGCGAAACCACCTGGGAGGCTATGGGTCCACTCAGGTCAGTCCTGTCAGGAAATGAATTGGATGCCATTGTGGTAGAATACATTGCACGTGACATAATACAATGCATGTGACATAATTGCAGCGTTGTACAGAATCATTCAGTCTCCTGTTTGGCGATCAAATGATCAAACGCTTTGCTCTCCCTCTCCCCTTTTTTTCAGGACACCATAATCGCCCTGCACGCTCTGTCACGTTACGCATCTTTCAGCGGGTCACAGGCCATCGACCTCAGGATTAAAGTCACCACCTCGCCCTCGCAGACCGTGGCCAACTTCACCATCAACTCCAGCAACTACTTACTCCGCCAGAGCCAGGAGGTGAGACACGCCCACAGCGCATGTCTTAGTCCAGTAACTTACAGCTGTATTTTCTGACACGGAAATGTGTGATGAAGAAATTTTGTTTGTTGTACTTGTAATGTGAAGGGTGTCGTTGAGTTATATTATCAAACTTTGGGATATTTACATTGCACTGGTGTAAGTGCAAATATGCAAGACAATAAAAATCTTTTATGTTTTACAGATTCATCCAAGGGGAAACATACACTTAAATGTCTCTTTGGAGGGAAGAGGATTTTCTCTCTTTCAGGTACTGAAGATCTGCATCATTAAATAACACTCCATTCGAGCAACAGGTTTAGCATTAAATAATGAATAAGAGTTTTGCAGGCATTCCCTATCACTTCAAAACATAGCACAGTGGAGCAGCTTCCGTTGTAGAGTCCCGCGCACTGTCTTCAGTTCAAAGCAGAAAGTGCACAGATCCACTAGTCAATACATCACAGTTTAGTCATCTGCCAGACCATCCAGATGATATGAAGATCAGCAGATATGCGCAGCCCGTGCTCTGGAATGATGACAGAGAACCAGCAGAGGATTCCAGGGTCAGTAATTACAACTGAGATCTAGTGCACAGATGGAGATTGTTCTGCACTCTCTGTATCCCATCTCCAGCACTTCTGACCAACAACAGTTCTGCATATTAACACTGACATTTCAGCAACTGGGACGGATACAGTAACCAGGCCTTCCAAAGCATCCAGCAAACATTGTGGAGAGAAGGGTCGATGCAACAGCATAATATAATTGAAAAAAGGCTCGCTCCGCTAAATTAGATTTTAATGTCTGGAACATACTGCTTGCCCCCCATGTGTCTCCCTGTGGTATCTGTGAGAGGGCTTTGGGGAAAGTTCTACCTCTGTTGTGTTTAATGAGGCCAGGTTGTTCTCAGTTGCAGGCCGCTCTAAACATCATGTTTTTCCGTGCCTTGTCCACGGGGAGCTATTTCCTGCTGTGCCGTGTCTTTGGAGTAAGTGAAAATAGGCTAGCGGAGGCTTCCCTTCCCTTGTTTTCCCAGAATTACGAACACATCGATCCAGCCAGCTCGGCTCTACCTCAGCCGCCCTGGATAATTCGTTCATCGAATCGTTCGTTTGGACTGTGTGACTCTTCCTCTTTGTTGAAAGTGCTTGTTGGGACTGAAAACAACGTGCAGGATATGTGCAGACTCGCCGCATTTACCCGTGTTAAAAGCTCACGTCGCTCATCTCGTCACTCATGAGTTCAGGCATTGGGACAGGAATCAAACTGGTGCACAGTCCACTTCAAGCACCATGCATATGATGCCACTTGAGTCTTGAACACACCACCCATTGGATTTGCCTAATGTTGTAATGTGATGGAGTGCGGAAATTGAGATATTGCCTGCAAATGAAGGAAAATACAAATTGAATTATCAGTGCAGTAAGGATGAAATAGGGCAGCGGTGTCGTGTAGCGGTAAGGACCAGGGCTCATGACCAAAAGGTTGCCGGTTCAATTCCCTGAACATACACCTACATGCATGTGAGTTGCTCTGGATAAGAGTGTCTGCTAAATGACAATAACGTAATGTGATGAAATTGCATCTCCTCCTATTTTCAGCTTTGCTGGCTGGTCTCTGATAAAGTGGATTGCGCTCATAGACTGAAGAACATTAGACTATGGGTGAAGAATATATGCTGTATACAGGCATTTCATCACTCGTCAGGCTGTTGTTTTAATTCACCGTCATCGTTGTGACCTCCCTGGGAAACAGCTGAATGTGTTCTACAACCTGGAGAGTGGGAACCTGTCGAGGAGGCGGAGGGACACAGCCGACCGCGAGGCCTTCGATTTGACCGTTGATGTCAGAGACGACGAGCAGGACCTGAACCACATCTCCCTATTCATCTGTACCAGGTGAAAGTGAGACCTATTTAATCCCAAAGGGGGAGAAAATGCTTTAACTGTCTGACTCTGTGTGTAGGTCTTTAGGCGTTATGGGTAAATGTCAAACTCCATTCATACTGAATGTAAAGAGATACTTTTTATCTATTGTATGTGTGTACTGCTGTTTATGTATCTGGATGATTTAAGTGTGTTTTACAACTGTATAGCTGTGTTATGCTTACACTCACTGGTATTGTTAGCCTGATTTGACACTGGTTGCTCATTCAACTTGAGTGGATACACTTATGTTCTTTTGTACTGGTAGTTGCTCTGCTGAATGAATGTAATGTAATGTATATATGTATACAAACCCTGCTTTAGGGGAGCCCTCATGACTAATAATAGGAACAAGAAAACACATTCTAAACCCATGTTTCCCAAACCATGAGACTCATTTACTGCATTAAATGCAGTATGTTGCTTCATTCAGTAACAAATCACACTGTACCACAGTCACTGGAGAGATTGAACATTCAGGTGTCTTAATGACCACGTGTCTCGGCCTCCAGGTTGCTGGAGAACCAGCGCATCACTCAGACGGGCATGGTGCTGATGGAGGTGGGCATGTTCAGTGGGTTCGGGCTAGCTGAGGGCGGGGTCTCAACCGATGACCTCATAAGGAAAGTGGAAACGCCCCCCGGTAAAGTCATCCTTTACTTGGATTCGGTGAGTTGACAATTCGCAGAATAGCGCATGGTGTGGATCTGCTCATTTGTGGGTGTAAGATGTGTGGGAGAAAGGCAGGAATGCAGATCCACCTTGCCTTCATGACCCCCTCTGAGAGAGTGCTTTGTGAGGTCATTTGCATCTAATTTATACATATATTCTCCTAATCAATCCAATCTGTTCCTGCCTGTTTCCAATGTCCGACCAACTGATTCTTGTTTTGGATGACACCGTGTTATTTTTACACCTTTCTGGAATAATTGTGTGCTACTCAACCACTCAAAATGTTTCCCTGGAGGGATGAGAGCATTCCGATTGTTCTCAATCAGTAAACTATTGACAGTAAATGACTGCGCCCGCTTTGAGTTTTCAGTAGTAAAATAGACAAGCACAAAGCATAACCCCAAGTTTGAATTCAATTTGGTTTTTTTTTTTTTCATTAAGTTCTGTGGCCATGGAAATCAATGAAAAAAATGTGTTGGAAAAAAATCCATGTTTGTATTTATTTGTAAGTCAGAGCTCAGAAGGAGTGATTGATGGAATCCAGGAGAAAGTGATTCATCAGTTTGTCCTCAATGAGGAAAACCCCACATGTTCACAGTTGGCTTATTCCTGTCGGGAATCATCCACAGGTGACCACATCCCAAGCGTGCATGGAAATCCCGACAGTGAGGCACTTCAAAGTGGCCGGCGTTCAAGAAGCTCTGGTTGCTGTCTATGATTACTACGAGCCCCGTAAGACATTCTCAATTCCACTGCACAGCACACTGCTCAGTGTGTTACCTGGATGCGATATGGATGCATGCTCACAGAATAAGATAAACCATACCCACCAGATTATTTGAAGCTCCACGAATCTGCATGAGTTGGTAACATAGGGAGACTGAGAGAGCTTAGGTCCAAGAATACTGGATTTGATACCCAAAGACGGGGCATTGACTCTTTTTGCTTATCACTTAGCAGCCCTTATCCGTCTCCCTCACTCACTCAATCACTCACTGACTCCGGGAGCCACTCCCTCAAAGTGTAACTATAGTACCCTCTCTTCACCACTAGATGGCATAATTGTACTGATGAGCAATTCTCAAAAGTAAAGTCCGTGTTTTTGCACTTCTGTCATTGGTGTTCCCCTTTAAAAATAAGGAAAAAGGTGCCTCTTCTTTGCTAAATGGCCCTAGATCCTGTGCATTTACTACTAAGGGAAAGCGATACAGTTTACAAATATATAGCCACACAATATCACATACAGTTGTTAAATCTGTTTGTTGCTTATGTGGTAACACTAGCACAATGTGTATGTTCACAGTAGTGATAATGAAGGTTCAAAAGAAAAATTGTGAGTAAATACACAGGTGTCAGGTCCATTTATGCCACTTAAAGTGGGTCCAAAACAACATCTGTATGTTAGCAGCGGGTGGCTTATGTGGCACAGGAACAGGGCTCGTAACCAAAAGGTTGCTGGTTTGAGAACCCTCTGGGGCACTGCTGCTGTACTGTTGGACAAGGTAAAATAAATATCCCACTGTATAAATGGATAACATGTAAACATTGTAACACATGTAGGTAGCTCTGGATAAGACCGTCTGCTAAATGACAATAATATAATGTCTGCATCTGTATGGCCATCGGCGTTTCTGTGCCTCTTCCCAGGGCGGAGGGCGGAGAGGACGTATCGCTCCGAGGTGCTGCAGCGGGCTTCCTTCTGCACATTCTGCGGGGACGACTGCCGGAAGTGTGGCGAGAGGCCGAGGTCTGGCGCTGCATCCGTCACCCGCTCGCGGCACCGGGACACACCCATTCTCGCATGCGCGCTGGTCATCATCATAGCAACCATCCTCTGATAGGGAGCATCACGGCCTCTTAGAAACGGTTCATCATACATGTCAGCACCACTAATTAGGAAGTTAGAAAAGCACCATGCTCTGTTTAAATCTGTCTCAACCCAATCAATGCAGGAGGTTCTTTATGTAGCATATTACGTTTGATTGAAGCCATATCTCATTTATGCACTGGGAGAATTTATTTGTAATTATTTTTGTATTGACTCGCAAGTGTTTTTCTTTTCTTTGTTGTTTTGACAGATTTGTTTTTCCAGTAGGCAATATTTCGCTGGAAAAGTGCATGTTTATCGGCAGATGTTGAGAATGTGACCGTTTCAACATAACTGCAGATTAAAATGTTTCAGCTGTGACTTCAAAGGTCTGCTGGTGGGAGAGGGACCTTATTTTAACCTTACCGTGGGATTGCACCTTTGCTTATATTTTCAATCACCTTGATTATTAAAAAGCGCAAACTTGATAATACCGTTGTTTTAGAAAACTTATTCTAAGCTGTAAACAAGTGAAATGCATATGAAGGTTTACAGGGGAAAAAAAAGACATTGCAATACACAGAGGCACAGAAAGGGGGCATCAGATCTCAAAGATGAGAAATCACTGAAGGGCTTCAGTGTCCATTCATCCTTGTGATTACGGATAATACGTTTTGTCATTCTATGTCTTAATGTACAGCTGGTATGTCTGTATCTGCTTATCTGTGCAGGGGTTTTTTTTTAGGTCTTGGTGTTTTAACATCTCACTCAGGTGGGAAACTGTGACACTAGGAGAGGTGTGACTTCCAGGAGCCCCCGGGGGGGGGGGGGGGGGGGGGTGTTCCTGTCAGGGTTGCTGCCACCTCTCCAGGCAAACCAGCTGCAATAATATGAAATGGTTGGTAACGGCACCATAAAGCCAAACTGCCTTCGAGCTCCACGCGTCTCTGGCCTCTGCATGGTCTCTGGAAATGAACGACAGGCACGGGTCCTCCAGGTAGTAAATAACAAAATCAGCTTTATTTTCTTCAAAGCGATCACTTGACGGCTCAGTATGTTTTAGCTCAGTGTGATATACGGCTCAGAGAAGCGGCACTTAAGAGTTGCATAAATCTTACCACTTAAGCAAAGTATGCTGCTCGTGTCTTGTAGGGGGGGGCGGTGGCTAACCTGCACTGCAGACAGTGCAGAGGAGGAGAAGGAGAACTCATTTTCAACTTCAAAGCCCCAAGGATGACGAATAACTTTAATTTTCCAAAGGTCCAGCTTACCTCTTGGTCCTGTCGTCAGTTATGCCGAAATGAGAATTCCCGCCTTATGCCTGCCAAACATGCCCTGTAATCAGGCACTGAAGGGTGCGACCTATATTTTGGAGAATGGGCCAACATTCCAGAGAGGTATTTAAAGTCATGGAAATGTCTCTGTCACCTGTGTATCAGGTTATGTAATCTCCCACTCGATCCAAAGTTTTGGGTCAAAACCCAAGGCTTAATGGGACTATTAGTATGGATCCACGCAATGTCTCTTCTCTCTCAGCATTTCACATTTGTACACATGTACATGTGTGTTAATATACTGATACATTTAACTTCATCTCCATTTGATACACCTTGATGCTTAATCATATGCCTTACCAGCTTTTTTATACCTATACAGTTGTTCTTATTGCTCTTGTGAATTGTACCAAATGCATCCTACCAGGTTAGCCTTGTAAAAGATCATCACTGGATAAAAAACATCTGCCAAATAAATGAATATTAATACCTCAGTTAAAAGTGCAGTTCTGAAATGTGTGTATTTGAAGTGTGCTGTGAATGTATTATTTCTGTGATGAAGTGGTCTCATTTGTTTTGTCAAAAATGTTTTGTTGGATGTACTGTATTTGGATGAAAGCCATACTGACCCCAAATAGGATCTTGGAGTTAGAGCTGAATGACTGTGCCATTACAGTGGGGTCACAGGGACAGTGTGAGGTGTGAGGAGGAGGAAGTCATAAAATGCTTTGCCTTTCTGAGTCACTTGCCCAAGGGGGTCACCTCTCAACGATGGTGTCACTGACTCCAGGCTCAGGGTTGAAGGGTCGTTGCGCTTCACGGCTTGGCGGGCCTGTCCACCGAAAAGTGAGGAACCGGGGAGCAGCAGTGTAGCACAGTGGCAAGGAGCAGGACTCGTAACCAAAAGGTTGTTGGCTCGATTCCCCGTTCGGGCACTGCTGCTGTACCCTAGGGCAAGGTACTTAACCCACAATTACCTCAGTCAGCATCCAACTGTATAAATGGATAACGTAAAAAATTGTAACCTATGTAAGTTGCTCTGGATAAGAACATCTGCTAAATACCAACAATGTAATGAAATGCCTGGTAATTTCCATTTCCTTACGGAGTGTTTGCATGCTCTGGCATCAACATTACACTGAACTGAGATGAGATTCCCATCTCCCTAAAGCACAGCGACTAACAGAAACTCAACTTTTAACTTCAGGCAGCATATCCGTGTTTTAAATGATCTCCATAAGACTGTTCGAAGCTTGTACAGGTTGTAGTCCTGAAACAGTACAGACATCACCTCAACCACTACCAGTGTACCTGGGTACACTGGTAGTGTGCGTTGCTCTTCTTTAATACGGGAGGTGTGGCTGTATTAGCCCTCTCCACGGTTATTTATCATGGTTGTTTCTGATATTAGTGCTCCATGTATTATCTTCAAAGTGCTATTGAAGTGGTGTCATTAGAGCTTTCTGCAGTGCCTTTCTCCCCAGCTGTTTCTACTCACGACCATCTCTCAGGCCAGCAAGGGCACGCAGTGGCTTCCATTTATTTCGAAAGCAGCGTCTGCTTTGAATCTGCCACAAGGCCAGGCCTGAAATCTTCTACTTTGAAATGCGTTTCAAACTATTTTGTTATATTTCCAATCATTTTCATCTGTTACAACCCACTGAAAAAGGACGGGGGTTAATACCGAAGAGACAGCAATTTCTTTATGCAAATTATGGCTCGGAGGATGAGCTACACACATTCCGTCCTCGGAAACCAGTCTTGCCTTGACTTAAAGCCTAATGCCCTGTCTCCGTTTATCCTCTGCGTGAGTTCCTAAATAAATGCTCCAGGTCAGAGTTCTGGGGCAGGTGGAGGTCCGGTTCTGCTGGGTTCTGGCTAGACTGTGATACATCCTGGTCTCAAAAAGGTGCAGAACAGCAGATGCAACACAGTGTTGTCACTGCTTCCATGCGGTAGCCTCTCGAAGGGATTCACCCTCCCATCCTCCACCTTGACCCAACCATTGCTCTCTGGCAGTGGCTCGTGTTGATTCAGACTCAGAACAGTTTCTTAGGAGATTCCTCAGCTGAGAACACTACTGTGTAACTGTACCCAGTAGGCTTGTCTTTATGGCACAGTGTGAACTCCTACTAAATTTGTGTAAATGTGTCCTTGGACTGTTACTATTATACTATTATGAACACTGCTGATGTCAGTTATAATGAGATCTGAGGCTCTTGTCCAGGACCACATGTATTGTGGCAACGTAGGAGCAACATGCATAATGAGAACACATACAGAATAGCCACTAAAGCAATACATTGGCCCTTTGTTCAAATCCTGCCATTCAATACGGTAAAGGTTTCCCTGAATCCACTGATTTTTCACTCAGATTACAGCATTTCCTCTGATTACTCCATTTAGTAATTCAATCGCTGCTCATTTACGGAGGTGCACGACGCCAGGGTAGGAATTTTTCCGCTGAGCTAAGGTCAGCGCTGTTACCGTCATACTGTTGACACTGGAAGATATGATTAGCCGCCTCTATTAAAACCATCTTTCAAAACCGGGCCTAACATAAGCAACTGCAACTGCGCACGAAACGCTATCAATCAGAGAGCAGAAAAGCCCGCTCACTCCTGGAAAACTCCGCGGACCTCCGCGCTAATCGAAGGCACCGCGGTAAATGAGCACGTTGCTCGCTCAGTCGCGACGGCACGTACCGGTGCATCGGAGCATTAACAAGACCGGCGGGCTGTTTCTTTCAAACCGAGCAAACGCGGCTCCCCAATGCATCATTACCCACGCTAAACACACCGGACATCTGTGTACACCACAGCGTGCATGCGCGAACGCCATGAGCATTGCAGTAAACACAATTAACCACGCACGGTCTGTAATCGTTACATAAACGCCATTAGGAAAACTGTAATGTTAGTTCGACCTGGCCGCTGTCCAGCAACAGTTTTCTGCAGTCGTCTTTCCCTTCCGGCCAATGCCACGGGCGGCACTGGCCGGTGAAGGCGTACCTCATGCACGCCGTGGATTCTGTGTATCTGACAATGTTGAATAAACAGCCCTTGTTTTCGATATTTTATTTGGCTTATTTTGTGTTTGCAGTGTTTAGTTTGTGGCAGTATCCCCTTTCCCTTACAAAGTCTTCATAAAACAACGAACAATTTCTTAATTTGCCTTTGAGTGTCTTCCAGCTGGATGATTGAAAGTGAACTGAATGGAGTAGTCAGGATAACCTGTGTGTAATCACTTCTACAGGTTTGTTGGGAATAGAGGGATATAGAGGAGTTCAACCATGAGATTGTTTTCGGTGTTCTAGTAACGCAGGCAACAAACATAATTTTGCGCAGTTTTAAACTAAATTCATCTGTACACACTCCAGCTCAGGTCTGAGTATTTTACATCCGTTCTGTAACGAGGGAAACGGCTGGTCCTTTTTACAATTGACCCAAAGTTTTGACCACGGCCCGTTTGCGCACTCATTGGACTGGATTGGATATGACAACATTTATGGATCAGTTATGGATCACATTTCGGTGAGTAATTAAACGCACATTTTTATATACATGTTTGCATTCTGGATTAAGATGGTGGTAGTAGTATTGGTTTTAATTACACGTAACATATGATAACCTAAATTCAATCAACTCCACCACTAGATGGCAGGCTTGACCGACTCCTGTGATAGGTAGAAACCATGCAGAAAAAATGGTAATTAACTAAAATGAGAAAAGCCACAAATAGAAACAAAACACAGATTGCATCAAATCAATCAGGGAGATCTTTGGCTATTGGGAATGCGTATTTATAAAGTCGTATTAAGAGTAATCCAAAACATGAGAGAGATTGTTCGGTGCAATAAATATTGTGTTCGGTGAAAGGTCTTTGAAATGGTACACTGTGGAACAGAGTCGTACAAAGGCAAGGGAGCTATTTGGGTTGTCACTCCTGATTCAGAGCAGATGACGGGAGATTTGCCATGGGCCGCGTTCGACAAAAGAAAATGGTTCATCAGATACGCGGCTGAAAGCCTAGAATCAGGGTACGGAGTCTACGGACCCTCTCGACGCTGATAAGAGCCCGCGGGCAACGGCGAGCGTACAGGTGAAACCGTTTTTGCAGTCCGCTGACCTTGTTAAATTGAGGACAGGATTCGCGTTACAGAGCGTTCCAAAGGCTGTGAATGGAATTCGCACGTAACTAGTGTTCTTTCAGTGGATGCACCCTGTGATGGAGAGCACAGATAAATCTGTGTCTGTGATGGGGCGGGAGTGTAGCATAGTGGTAAATTCCCTGCTTGGGCACTGCTGCTGTACTGTTGGGCAAGGTACTTACCCTAGAACTACCTCTGTAGATGTTGTATTTTCTTTTATATTGTATCTGTATTTTTATGTTAGATATAACGTAAAAATTGTAAGCTGTGTAAGTTGCTCTGGATAAGAGCAACTGCTAAATGATGACAATGTAATGTAATGATCCACTGAGCTGGGATTCAGGGCCAAGTTTGTGTCATTACTGTGATCCCCATCCGCTTGCCCACTGTAGAAAGCCAATGTTAGCAGTGGTTTGTTTGCAGACTGCTTATGGGTTATTTTTTGCCATGTGGAGGAGATGGAGGTCTGGTTCTGTTCATCTTGGTCCTGGAGTGCCTGGGATTTGACCTCCAGTTCTCCAACTTGACCCCGCTCTTGCTCTCTGGGAGGGGCACCTGAGGGCCAGTCATAAAGGCTGATTCTGACTCCGACACAGACAGGTAGCGATATCTCTCTCTCAGGAGTACAGCTCCTCAGGAGATTCCTGAGGCCTCTTTGCAGCTAATACTGATAGGTCTGTCTTTAAGGCTTTGGGTGAAGCTGCACCGCTTGTGTGTAGGCTTGTCTCCTTCTGACTTATGTCTCTGTGTGAATCTGCGGTGACCTGGTGCAAGCTTGTGCAGAGTTCCTGCTGTGTGTGACAGAGTTCACAAATCAGCTCCTTACAGCTGCAGGTCAAATAATTATCTACTCCATTTTATTGCACAACATGCAGCCAGTCCTGTTTGAATCCCGCTGACTTCATTTTTCTCCACTTTACATACGCTGGTTGAATGCATTGTGTCACAACATTCCTGATCATGCGCAGTTATGAGGGTTTCATTGTCCCCCAGGATTTGATTGTTTACTCCTTTAAAAAGTTAAATAGTTTGACATTGTGCTCTTTGTGTTCACTAGGTACAGATCCACAGAAATATATCTGCACCGTCACTGCTACAGCTGGTCAAATATGCTCCCTCACAAGCAAACCCAAATAGCCTGATTGTGTGTGTGTGTGTGTGTGTGTGTGTGTGTGTGTGTGTGTGTGTGTGTGTGACTATACCTCAAATGCAATCATAATTTGGCGCTTCCCTCTTGGTGGATGAATGCATTCTTCACTCATGTGTGTAGCACTTGGACAGCTGTGTCAGTCCAGGAGAGATTCACATTCGACCAGCTCGTTCTGGATCTCGCCCCTCGCGCTGAATCATGGCAAAGTGACAGGACCAGCGTGGAGATGGAACTGGGTCAGCGGCAGAACCCCACTGCATCTTGGGCCCACAAAGAGAGCGGATCAGGGCCAGGCGAGAGGTCTGATTGTTCTGATCAGTGGCACGCAAGGCTGAGTAATGCTGTTGACGTCTGAGTTAATGGTGAGGATAAGCATGAGGATAAGCGTGAGTGTGCAAGAGTTAACAGAGCAAATGAAGAAGTGAATGATTACGTTGGTAGTTTCGCATAGGAGACTGCTACGTAGGTAGGAGAAAAAAAAAAAATTTAAACTTATTTTTACTTTGTTCTATTTCCACAGTGCATATGTGAAACAGAATAAAATTATATCATGGTTGTTATATGTTGTTCCAAAGAAACAACATGGAGTAAGAGATTTTATAGATTATATCTGGCAGGGATAAGATATGTGTATGGATAGGAAACCTTACTTTGGAAAATTGTCTGTGAATTGAATCATTTGTATGACACTTACAGCAGACACAAGGATATCCTTTGATCTATGCACAAAGCAATTAAAAATGCATATAATGGTTAGAGTGATAACAGTTATAGAGTGAATAATAATAATGATTAAAAACAAAAATTAAGAACTATAGAACATTGATGATTAAAAAGGAGGAGGGAAGGGGGGTCTTTGTGATTTTATTTATGTAAACAAGATTCCTATTTCCAGAATCCACTTTTATTTCTTTGTAGGTCCCAGTCCTCTGCTGGTAGCACTGATAGAGTTGGTATTACCTTGTTGTTCATGCTTAAAAAAGGAAATGGCTAATTTGCCAGTACTGAAAGAAATATGAATTTGGAAGGCTGAATTCCTCTTTAATCTTAAAATGTACCTTTTTAGAAGTGCTGGCTAATTACTTACGACTGTCTCCCATGATTAACAAGTCTGTCAATTCAAATCAAAGCCCTTCTTGTGCAACCAATTCCTCTTTTATATAATTGCATGTAAAATGAAGGTATTACCTTTGCACGCTTCACTTTAAATAATGTCAGTTACGACGAAGAAATGTGCACAGTGAATAATGAGAGACTACATTCTAGTTCTTGGCTTTGTATTGAACTTTTTTCCTTTATAGAAATTTTCAAGGGAAGTGCACAAAGGTGAAAAGGTAATTTTTTCCGTATTTAAGTAAAAGAATGACCTGCTAATGGGTGGACTCTAGTTACACTGGCGCTCCTTTTAACCACACCAATCAATCAAGAATAGATTAACAGTTCAAAGGTAAGGTCTGAGCCCTGCCTCCACCCCACTATTCCACGCTCAGGAGCCTCGGATGAACTGCAGTCAGTAGTCAGCTCACAGAAGGAGAGCTGCCTTATCGATGTTCTGTCCTCCGCAGAGGCCCAGGCCGTATGGATTAGTCAGTGATACAGAGGGCAACATGCTTTGGCAGCGAGGGCCTGGAAAGTTTCAAGCTCCAGCTACACCGCTGAGCCAGTGCAAAGCTGATCACTTCTCCCCCTACCTTATCTTCTCCCTCTCGTTTTCCTCTCTTCCTTCTCTCTCTTCCTCTCCTTCACCCATCTCTCTTTCTTTCTGTCTCCCCTTATCCATATTTTTCTCCCTGTCCTCTTACCCATCTCTCTGCCTGTTTCTCTTTTTCTATCTCTTTCTTTACCCATCTCTATCTTTCTCTCCCTTTACCCAAATTTCTCTCTTCCTATCTTTCTCTCCCTCTCCCCTTGCTCATCTCATCATCTCCTCCTTCTTTTCCTCTGTGGCTGTCCACCTTCTCTTTACCCATCTCTTTCTTTGTGTTTTCCTTTTCCCGTCTTTTTCCCCCACTACCCTTACGAATCTCTTTCCCTTTATCTTTCTTTCTCCTCTCTTCCTCTCTCTCTCTTTCCCTCTCTTCCTCTCTCTCTCTTTCCCTCCCATTGTCTCTCTCTCTCTCTCTCTCTGCTTCTCCTTCCCTTTTCATGTTCACATTCTGTAGTCTTCTGTATCCTGGAATCAGGAAAGAAAGCTGAAGTATATTCTTAATATACTGGAGGATTAGGCTGCTCCAGGATTCTGCAGCAGGGGCCCTAAAAGGCCACAGAAATGAGCAGGACTTAGCTCGCATGATGGAAAGCTCTCCTTTCCCCTCTGCAGTGATCTATGGCCTGGGCAGGGGTGACCCCGGGCAGACCTCAGCTCTCCGGCTTCTGTCATATTCCTGGCCCTGTGTTTTACGCCCATCTTATGTATTCATGCTTAAGTTTATGGATCCTCCATTCTTGTATGTAACCTGAATCCCGAGCACTTGAGTGGAAAAGACTGCATTGCCATCCTCTGCTAAATTGCTCTGGTCCCTAAAGCTGAAAATGGATTGCATTTGTGCGGCTAATTTTAGACGCCAGCAGAATGTGAGGAGGAACCCGGGGGTTTTTGCCGTTACGGACGTCTGAGGACACACGACGGCCGGCAGGGATCTTGCCCAAAAAGGGTTCTGCTAGTAAATGTGTGGCTGCTTTCCGGCTGGACACCTGATCTCTGCTGGTACTGGAAGCCCCAGGTAACATCCTGACCCCGACGTCGGAATCCAGTCATAAATCAGAGCGCTTGCGGCTGGATTTTTATGCATATCTAATGTTGAAGTCTTCATAATAAAACAAAACATTGAAAGACGTCACCATGGGGACAGAGAGGAACCAAACAGGGCACGACCAGAATCTCGTTATTGTCTGAAACCCAGAAAACAGAACAACCTGAACGCTCTCCGAATGTTTTTATTGGACAGGACCTGACATAATACAAAATAAATGGTGTTGATTTTGAAACACAAAATGCTTTATGGCTCTCGGAAGCCCCGGGGAGCGGCAGGATTTCTGAATTTATATTGTGAAAGCGGTCTAGTCCTCCCAACCATTTAAGGCAATTTGACATTGATCTCTTCATTACGGTCCTTCTCGGAGCAATAGCCTGCCATACTCGCCCCATAATTGCCCAAGGCTGTCCTTGAGACGGCACCAACGTTATTGATGAAATAAGGCGAAGGCATGATGTTTCATAAAATCCAGCCACTGGGAATAAATGGACTGGCTAGAAAATTCCCAGTGATGGTTATTAATTGTATTGATTCCGCTTTGCTAATCGACCATATCCTACAGGCTTAATCTCTCTCATTATTCAAAACAAAACAAGGCGCGTCAACTGGATTATTCTTGCGGAATACATCTGACCTTTGAGATAATTTATGCGCTGTAATTTATTCCGTGTTTTTTCCAGTGACCCTCAAGTTTGACCTCCTGAAGGTCAGGAGAGAGGCGTAGATGTAGCAATCTGCCTCCGCTACACCTACACATTCGAAAAAAAAAAAAAATCTATTATAAAACACAAATTTTTACATTTAATAAGACTTAATCAGTATCTGTGCCTCCCACACCAGCCTGGCTGCTGGAGATTCATGGTGACTCTCATTTCTTTGTCAGATGGTTCCTTTTTTTTTTTTTTTTAATTTTTTTGACAAACAGCCGAATGTGACTCCCAAAGCCCGCAGTGATTCAGCAGCTCAGTGGGACACCCCCGCTTTGTGGCAAGGAAGCTGTGGAGAACCCCGGAGTTCCCCCGGGTCTCCTCATGCATTTTTTTTTAAATTTTTTTTTTTCACATATGCTGCCCTGGCCTGCTGCTTGTTTGGAGATCTCTGAAGGGCTGAATGATGTACTGTAGCAGATGGCCTTCAAATCAGGCCTGTATGAGGCCGATGGGACGGCATGGCTCTGGGGCCAAATGGGGTCTGAGCACCTGCAGGCTAAGCTCAGAGCAGTGAGCGAAGTCGCCTATGACTGGTTTGGGGCTGCCTTGTGACCCGGTCGCTCCCCGGCGTGTTGGGATGGCTTTTTCCGGGACTTATCTGTCCAGTCCGGGAAACGCTGCATCATTCCTGGCTGCAATCTGATGTCCCCGTTGGGGAATGTGGGCGGGGTGGCCGAATTCTAAGGTGGTCGGGGCCAGACGGGGAAAGCCCCCCCCCCCCCCCCCCCCCTCCCCTGCCAAGGTTGTGACCCCAACACATGCCGGCGCTCACTTGCTGAGTGCTGTGTTCCTCAATTCCTGAGGGACGTGTACGGGGTCTGCGAGGCAGAGAAAGCAGGGGCCACCCCCTTTCAAACCCCATTTCCCTTCCGTAACTACAGGAGAAGGGTCTTTTGTCAATGTGGTAATAAAATGTCTGCGGACTCTGATTGCAATTGAGTCTGATCTGGCCCTGAGGAAGCTCTTGGACCGGTGCTTCAGTGTTTGATTCACTGAGGTCTTGTGCCGAGTGACCCGACTCAGAGGAACACGGAACCGAGACTGTATTAAATCAAAGAGCCTGACGGGTAGTGAACCAAGCCCACGCTGAGTCCTAATCATGACCCTGCTCTGTAAGATTTGGGGAAGCCCCGGATACAGCTTGGCTTTCTCATGGATGGGGGAGCCCTCTTTTTTTTTTTCTGTAACAAATCTACAAATACAAACTCGGACAGCTGAAGTATGCGTCTCTCACCATAATGGCCAGTTAAGCTAGTCTGAATCAGGACATGGCTTGAGTGATGCATGGCAGCATGGTTTGTCATACATGCTAATAGCACATGAGTCAGTAGGGAATAACTTGTGTAAAAAGCACAGGCTTTTTGTTTTGTGTCGTTTTCTCCAAGTATCTTTTTGACATTTGAAATAAATCAAAGGCCCACACAGCTGTTAAGAGGGATACAAAGCCTATGTGTGATGCATTGTCTAGAAATGAGCTTTCTGAAAACAGCCATGTCATTTGCTGGAACGAGTTGGCTTTGTTCTGCCAGGGATGGTGGTGTGTAGGTCGGCTGCAGCGTCCTTTTCCCTCCACTCTAAGGCTCCCTGTGATTTGTCAGGCACCTGCGAGTTGCACAGATCACATCGATGACGCAATTCCTATCCTCCAATCAGCACCCACACCACTGTGTCTGAACTGTGCTGTGTCACATGGGGCGAAACGTAGCCGTTAGCTGTGTGTAAGTGTGACGGAGGATTGCATTTGTCTCTCCTCAGTGCTTGCGCGTGAGTTCAGACATTGAAGGCCTGAGAACTCCAAAACAGGGTGACATAAAGGGGGGGAAAATAAAACTAATTTGTTTTTTGTGATGTATGTGGGACCGATGACTTGTTGATTTGCAAAATTCTTCAGTGGAATAAATTCTGCTGAATTTAAAAATTAAATGTGCTTGCTGCTGCTTTGATTGTTCTTGGTGAGGGTAAATAAAAATCCGGTCCACGTCAGTTTGTTAATCAGACATTAAATACATATGTAGTGTGGTTGTAAAAAATGAGAATTAATTCCTTGTTCTTTAATGATGACTATATGAATTATGACATGCTGATTTGTGAAAGTTCTTCCTTCAGAAGAATGACTCTTACAGACGGTACAAGTGGCCTCACTATGTGTTCCATCCAAAATATAACTGGTTTCCAGAACCAGCTTTTATTTGTTATAATTTCCATTTTAATATTTCATGTCACAGCTGTAATGACTTGCGCAGAGTGGCAGAGGGAGTCAAAGTCAGAGAGGCGTAATGTTCCACTGCGGTTCGGAAGCCAGGCTGATCAGGGAGAGAGAGAAGGAGAGTGAGTAAGTGAGTGTGAGTGTGACGGGGGGAGAGAGAAAGAGAAGGAGAGTGAGAGAGAAGGAGAGAGAGTGAGTGTGAGTGTGACACAGGGAGAGGCGCTCCACTGAGGCCTGGGCTGATGCTGCCAGGGAGCTGCTAATGTCATGTGTCTGATGCTGCTCTTTGGTGCAGATCAACTACTGATCTCCATATCTCCAATCAAGCAGAAGGCAGATGTTTGCTGGACAGGACAAAGATCCACAGTTGGATATTTACTGTGGCAATTCTGGCTTAAGTACCTCGCCCGAGAGAACAGCAGTGCCCCAGTGGGAAATCGAACTGGCCACTCTTCAGTTACGAGCCCTACTCCTTTTCCACTATGGTACGCTGTCTTCCCACATAATGTCAGATGGCAAGCAAAGGCCTGTTGGGCACAATTTATTCTGTCTGGCATCAGCCCCATGCTCTTTCTGACTTTTGCAACTGATCCTGGATCAGGCTTCTTGTAATTCTAATCCCAACAACTTTTTTGGTAAGTACTGTTCCGGGATCAGCGGAAAGTAGTGTTCTGGAAGTAGGTGGGCTCTACTTCCAGAGACAGCTGAGCAACATGAAGGTGTAGCTTTGTATCCCTTCTCAAGCCCTGTCCTTTGCGGAATATTGATGTGATAATCCTGGGGTAAGCATGGCAATAGGTGCTCTGGATGGGTTGTGCCCTGCGGGTTTTATAGATGATTGAGAGTAACCAATCACTCAACAGTTTGGCTATTTTGATGAAAATGTACTGATCCTTTCAAATGGCTGGGAAAAACTAGAACCACAAGAGACTGTGGCTCCTCATGACCAGGGCTGTTCACTCCTTTGTTGCTCAATGAATGAACATCTAGAATATTCTAAAAAAAAAAAAGGAGTGGGGTGGGAGCCATTTGGTTTTTCTCTCAAAGTTTTCAACATTTGTGGCATCTAAAATATGTTCTTTTTTTGACATGCCTTCCTGAGAGACATTGAATTTCCTCACAATTGATTGCTCCATTTATGTTGTTGGCCCAGGTCACTTTGATTAATATTTATACATCTATAAATCATAAGCATTTCACTTGAAGTTGACATGGGACAATTGGACTATTTTGCTGCCAAGTATGTATCTAAGTCTGTGTCACTATTTTAAACAGACGGATAAATAATGACTTTAGCATTTCACTACTGTGGACATGATGGATGCATGTCTGAAAAAACATTTGGCAGGTTGCAATAACCGAAAATACTAATCAGAAAAACACAAGAAACCTATCAAAGATCTGTCCTGAAACTGGCAAGCATCAAAACTAGTCCACAAAATCACTGTGGGAGAGCGAGATTGTGCGTATGTGCGCATGTGTCTGAGTCTGTCCGGCTGTCTGTCACTGTGACAGTCCTAGCTTTAGTTATGTCCCTGGAGCAGATCGATGTCACTGGAAAAATGTGAAATCTGAAAACGGAGACATTTTGTCGTATTTCAGTGGCGCCTGAACCACATCCTGCAGATGGGGGTGCACACTCGATTGAAACTGACACCAGTGTTTGTCCCCGGCACATCACACCGCTCGAAAATGTGTTAATAATCTCTCTGCTGTAAATTTCCTCAGGGCTAACTCCCACCGTTTGGCAGATGCTCAACGTCCAAGGAAGAAAAAAAAATTCCTAAAGAAATGAGACTTGCGCATACAGTATGCGGTGCAGTCAGCTCCTGATGGTTCCGTATCTGATAAAAGCATACTGTGCTTCGTTTCACAGTATGCAGATGCTGTAACTTTACCCACTCCCGTTTTGTGCATGCTCTGGTTAAGTGCACAAGATCGCAGCAGTCTCCTGAGTATGCTGTTAATAAGGGTTGACTGTGTTTTATGAGTGAGAGGCAGGAAGTCTGAAGCAAAGAGGAGGGAGGGGTGGGCTTCTGTGGTAGCCTAAATTGTGGTGTGCAGTGCAACAAGATAGTTTAGTATGTATGTATAAATAGATGGATGGGTTCATATTTATACAGTGGAAAATGTGGCAACACCTTACAGTAGCATACGGTAAGGTCTTTTTCTCCCCTTTGGATGTGGTAAGGGCCTTTCAAAATAAGGCTAATCTACCATGCATTTTATCAGCAGTTAGAAGCCACTGAACTTAATCTTCAGAAGATGAAGCAATGAGAGTAAAAGCTTCAGACACACTGTCAGGATCACCCAGTCAGTATCAGGCAAAGGTGCTCTATTATCTAATATCTATTATTAAGATGTGTTTCATAAGATTTCATCTGCATAGTCTCTGTAAGATTGTATGACATAACAGCTACTGCTTCCAACCCTACGCCTGGCAGAGTTTCAGTAACGTGACGAATCTGGAATTCCATGCTGCTAAAATACATACACCAGAAATGACTTGAGACTGAAGCCTCAACCATGGCTTGTGGTGCATTTTATCAAATCCCACTGCTCATGGTATGACAACCAAAATTGCATGGCTGATCAGAACGCCAATGTTGCAAGCTGCCAGTTCTTGGAAATGCAGAATTCCGCCTCCTGATAGGTCTCTCTTTGCACATACGTGTATCTGTGAACGATTATCCGGGAGGGTCTCCGGAGTCTGATTTGGAGGGCGTTCCTCTGAGCGGCCGCTTTGACGGAGGCCTGCATGTTGAACTCTTTACTGCCGTACTCGCCCCCCCCCCCCCCTTTCCGAAGAGATTTCTTCCGATTCCCCTCAGAGGGTCGAAGCATACCGCAAACCTACAGCCTGTGCAGACATATGCGCTCTGTGGAATTCCCTTTTGATGGCTCACTTCAAACATCTGAGCTCCACATGAACCGCGCTGTCTGTGGAAAAAAACAAAACTCCATCACTGTATCAATAAAGCACTGTCTGCAGTGATGCATGGCCTACCCTCTCACCAAAGCAAAAGGGATGATAAAACAATCATATATTGTGATCAGTACTTGTGCTGGATAATGTCACATAATTCAAATTGACTTCTTGTGGTCCTTTAACATTCAGTGCGAGAACCTCTCCAAAATCTTTATGGGACTACATGAAAGGGGGGGGGGACCTGGTGCAATATCATGGTGAGGGGGTAAATGTTACTGAAATCACCACAGTATTTCAAATGTGACGGAGAAACAAAAGAGCTGTAGAGATATGAGACAGAAAACATGGCACTGATATATACTGCATGCTGCCAGACATGAGGATGAAACATCCCCTTTAGATTTAATTTCAAGGTGCATTCATAAAATCACACATCAGTTGTGAGCAATTGGACTGGAAACATGACTTTGGATGCATTGTGCCTTTTTTCTTCAGTTACTGAACAGGTCATCTGCATAACACTTTTCAGGCTACAACAAAATGGATTCACTTGTACAGGTACCAAAGAAAACCTCTGCCGATTCAGGAAAATCTAACGCATCGATAAACTAAACCGGCAGGTTTTAACCGCGGGATGGATCTTTTCATAGGTCAGTCCAAATGTGAAGATCAGTAAACTGTTTAATTATGAAAGGACATAAACCAGAGCACAAGGGGGGGTGAAAAGTTTGGTCCAGTCCTAGATCCAGTCACTGGCAAACTGAAAAAGTATTGAGTCAGGATCAAGAGCAAAAGTAATTGTTTTGCTCTTTATGGCCTCTAGAGGGAGCTGAACAGCAAGCATTAGTTGTGTTTGCCCGGCAGACACTCTGTGTCTTCTGTGATTGGCTGTGCCGCAATCCTAAGCACCCTGAACAGTTACTGACCACAGCAGAACAGAAACCATATAGGAGGACCAGGTTTTTTCTCCTCCCTGGAGCTTTCTGGTTGCTTGGAGCATCTTTGACAGCCAGAGAGACAGCACAGCTTAAACCACAAGCAGGCCCTGCCGCTGTGCTTGAGGAGGCGGGGCGGGGCGGATGGGGGCGGGGGTGGGGGGAGATCATTATGTTGTCTGGATGCCTCTGATGTCTCAGTCTGCGCGGGTGAGAGAGGCCCTGGGGGGGAGTCAATTTATCACCCTGGCAATGACTCAGCGCCACTGGTGCCCCCCCACCCCCCTCAATGGAGCACGAAAGGCCCAAGTGATTCACATCTCCGATTGCTTAAGTCATGGAAAAAAAAAATAATGACAAGAAATGCACATAATCGCTGATTTCAGATACATTACAATTTCAGGGAAGAACAAAAGCCAGAGGCGTCTGCGGGCCTTTGAATGTCGGAGTCACCTCGCTTCTCCATCCTACCTTCTGCAAGCCCCGTCTGTTCGCTGTTGCTGGAGGGGAGGGGGGGTGGGGGGGGATGTCTGCTCTGAAGTGCGTGCACTGAGTAATAAGTATACATGCACAGTGGTCAGGAAAGGTCACTAAAGACTAAAGAATTTTGAGTCATTTAGAGTTTACAATTGAGATCATGAGTGCTAAGGGTCTCAGTGAGTGGCAGATGATTCTGTAGTGTGTGTGTGTGTGTGTGTGTGTGTATGAGAGAGAGAGAGAGAGAGAGATAGAAAGAAAGTGGTGTTGTTGGCCATTAGGGGACAGTCTCATTGCTCTTGCCCCAGCTATTGTTCCAGGATCAGCCAGAATGGAGATGGGTCTGTGTTTAAAACGAACATCCAAATGCTTAGGCTAGACCAGGATGTGTGTGTGTGTGTGTGTGTGAGATAAATGTAGATGTGCTTTGGGTCAGCAGAGGAACAACATCTCCCACTAGCTGACATTTACGCCTGCCTCAGTATTAATCTTGCATTGTGATCTGAGAATGCAGAAGACACACTATTTCATAGGTCTGGCACCGACAAGCAATAACATGTTTATTCATCTTTCTTCCGTTAACACAGCTTTAAAAACTGTTAAGCATCTGGTAATCGCATAGAAGCACTCGATGTCAAAGCAGATGACTGCATTAGACACTATGCCTGTCCTTTCAGATGAAATGGTCACTGCACCCGGTACAGTGCAGTGCTTTTGAAATGACTCCATTATTGGCCTATTACAAAAGCATTAAAGGGGGAATGCGATGAGCTAACACCTCGTCAATTTGTATGATTGATGTGGACCTTTAACGGACTCATTACCAATCCTGTCATCTGGGCACTATGCAGACGAGCCGGTCCAAAAGCTTCCCATGTGACAGCAAGAGCCATTCAAGTGTCTCGGATCATAAACTCATAAAACTTTATGCATCCGCCAAAAGATGACACCACTCACGCAAATGCAAATAACATTCATCTCAAAGATCCTATTCTGTTATTTTTGATACCACTTTCTAACTTTTTTCATCACTTGAGAGGACACTTCAGACCATGCTGGGCTAATATCATGCAGGAAATACCTAGCATCAATTCAAATGAAGTTATGAGCTGACTGGAGGAAAACTGCAAAAACAAAAAAAGTGTATAAAAAAAAAAAAAAAAAAACAGCCATAATGGATATTAGGATTGTCTAAGAGCTTAAGCTCTTTAACACTTTTGTTTTCATTTAAAAGAACAGATAAAGGTTGAAACAAAAATGTGCATTTATGAAAGAAGTAATGCGGCTTTATGGTAGTTACAGTGTCATAGCCTTTCCGTTGTTATCAACTCCAATCAGTCCCAATTATGTTTTCTAACATATGATACTGAAACAGACTTCCTCCACTGGGAAAGTTCTGCAACCACTTCGAATGAAATGTTTTTGGTCTCTGTGTTGCTGTGTAGATAGAGTCCGTTAAAATATAACTGTTCCTCTTTACAGGGAATGTGCTTCAATCCTGCAAAGCTTCAAGCACAAGGGCCATTCAGGCTGTGGTCGATGCCTCAACCACAGACCGCCGAGGGGGTGGGTTGGGGATGACAGTTTCGGAGGGGGGTTCCATTCCTCTTCCAAAGGGCTTCCTGAATGCTTTCCCAAACGACAGCGCAAATATAGCCCTCGGTTCTTTTTTTTCCGCTCGTTAAAATAAGCTCGCATGCAGCAAGTCCCGCGTCATCAGAATTTTTCCTTGAAACAATAGCAGTATGCAGACTCAGCAGTTAGCAGGGGGCCGCTGCTGCTCCTGGTCTCGTCATAGATCACTCTACCGCCTGCTGCAAGAGAGTCCCGCTCTCACTGCTCGTGTGCCGTCTGTCCACGTTTTTTTTTTTTTTATCATTTACATTATGTTTGCTTAGCAGATATTTTTATCCAGAAGAGCTTACATTTTGTGCATTATCCATTCATACAGCTTGCTGAGGCATGTCTGGTTAAGCTCCTTGCCAAAGGGTTGGACAGCACCCCCACCTGAGAATCGAACTGGCAACCTTTGGGTTACACGCCCTGTGCCATATCTCTATGCCACACGGCTGCTCTGTGAAGCTTCGCTCTCAGAAAAAGGAGAATGGAACGGAAATCTTCCACTTACTTTCTTTCCAGTGGTCTCCCATAGACCCTAGGTTTTGTATTCAAGTATTTATACCCTATTATACAGAGTGTTTTGAGGACAACTACACTACTAAGCAGAGAATAGATGAATAGAATTGAGAATCAATGCTGCACGGGGTGGCAGTGTAGAATAGTGGTAAGGGGCAGGACTTATAACCAAGAGGTTGCTGGTTCGATTCCGCCCAGGGCTCTGCTGTTGTGGCCTTGCCTCAGCAAATATCTAGCGGTATAAATGGATGCCATGTGAAAATGGTAACCTATGTAAGTCTCTCTGGATAAGTGTGTCTGCTAAGTGACAGTAATGTGATGTTTGCAGCGGGGTCAGGATTTTGCTTGGAACTGGCTGCATTGTAATGTGATATGAATGGTCCTGATCTGACAGGCCATGGGGGAGATGCTAACACTGCTCGACTCATGTTGGCAGTCTGACACACACACACACACACACACGATACTTACCCCTCAGTCTGGAGAATGTTGCCATTTTTTGGTTTGGCTGATCACGTCACAATAAATATGATTGCATTTTACTCGTGGTTCAGCCTCTGGGGTGTAGCTTATCTGTGATTGGATGATGTTTCTGAGCCACAGTCCAATCAAAATGACTCAATTCCCTGGTGTCCTCTTTCTGCTTGCGCATAGGTGTGTGGGTCTCAGTACAGTAACAAATCAGACACATTGCATAAAATATAAGCACAGAGCATAATGCATTAATTTCATTACATCACATTTACATTACTGTTATTTAGCAGATGCTCTTATCCAGAGCAGCTTACATAGGTTGCAATTTTTACATGTTATCCATTTATACAGCTGGATATTTACTGAGGCAATTCATAAGTACCTTGCCCAAGGGTACAGCAGCAGTGCCCCAGAGGGGGATTGAACTGGAAACCTTTCGTTCGCAAACCCTGCACTTTACCGCTACACTGCTACCCCTGTTTCATGTCATCATTTCAATGTAAAATGGTACTGATTGGTGCGGGATGATGTGCCTGTGCACTGAGTACAGACTGAACTCGCTCTCACCCACACGTTCTAAACCCTGACCCCAAATGGCACCATGCTAGGCCTTTCATGTAGGTCCTTCCCAGGCTGCGTGCTGCAGGATAAATGATTCACTCCTTCATCATCAGCCCATCAGCCTCCCCCCTCCCCCTCCCTCCCCAGCCCTCCCATGTTTGTTTAATCCAAACAGGGGCAAAACGTCTCTTACACGTACAACCTTTGACCGTCTCCTTCAACAAACTCGAGGGTCTGCTGCCTCACACGCAGCGCGGTTTCTGGGAACGACCAGCACAACCCGTGCGACGCAAAGTAAAAACAAGCCCCCGGCCCTTATGGCTATATACACTCAGACATAGATTGATAAAGCTGCAGCAGCTCTGGGGTGACCAGACGTCCTGTTTTCAGGGTCTGGAGCTTGACGGGAACATCGTGCCCCTGTAGAGTGGCGGGGACTCCCCTCACGTCAGGGCTACGAATGCGAAAAGAACGCGGCTGACCGCAGATGGGCCCTATCCACGGAGATTTTTCCAGAATTCTCCTCACTCACCCGCAATTAAATCTGTGGAAAATGGTGGTAAATTTCTGGTATCTGATAAACATCTTACCTCAGCCCACGATTACACCCCCCCCCCCCCAGCGAGGCGCTGAACACTCAGGGTGTGCGATAAACTGCTCCAGTTGTTTGCGCTTTTGATGCGAAATGAATATTCATCGGGATGCGTACCGGCGGACGCTGCCAGAGGATAAACAGAACGTAGAGCGGATTTGTTCGATCGCCAAGCGTGGAAGGCTAAATTGCTGCTCCCTTGACAGCGGAAATATGTGGCCCTGTTTTTGTTTTATTTGGCTTAGTAGCGGCGCTGAGAAACTGTAAACACACCTCGGCTTACAAATAACCAGAACACTTTAGCTTTTGTTTTCTTTTTTCCCCTTCAAAATGAAACCGGCTGTTTACTTTCTCACGTTTTTAAACTCCCAATTATTTCACTACCTGACTTAGCCCCTGTAAACCACACAACCTGATATGAGCGAGAGAGGACCACACACGTGGGCACAGAAACGCGCTCACGGATTACATCACTTGGTGATTCTAGAGCTGAAGGTCTAAGCCATCACTGTGAGGGGAAACGTCTCGCTGATATTGTGCTGCGTCACCAGGGAGACAAACTGCAGTAAGTGAATTAATATGGCAAATAAATCAATAGTCTAATCACAATTTGTCCTACTTTACTGTTCTTTCCTATCAGTCAGCCAGGGGTCTTTATTAATTTTTGGCTGTGACTAAAAGAAGGAACCGTTGGAACAATAGTGTCCCTGACTGACTTACCAACAGAGAAGCTGGTGCAGTAACAATGTGCTACCACTAGGGGCACCCTACACGAACAGGGCCTGTTCAGTTCTTCTGTTATGACTATCACCTCTGAGGAACTTCTGCTAGTAATTATAGTATTGCTTTTATCTCAGTATGGTCACTGTGTAAAGAAGCATTAGCTGGGCTGCCTGTGTACATGAGACACACATAACGTGCCTCACTCTGACCTGGTCCCCCTCTCAGCACCAGGAAAATAAAATGAAAGATTAAATCCTCTTGAAAAGGTGCCAAGGATGACCCATCTGGTGGACTGGACCATCTATCATGCATCAGTTGTCCTTTTTAATGATGAGAAATGGCTTCATGAGCCCCAAAATGGGTGGATGTATGATGTGTTATTAGTCAGGGGTTAACAGCCCATGGTACAGGTACCTCTGACCATTACAGGGTTCAAGAGGCCGCACTCTCCCATCACCACCTTTGCCCTTTTAAGGCAAATTCCACCTCAGATGCGTTAAACCTCCGACCTTTTGCGAGGTCACCGTCAGGAATCTCTTGAGTGATTTCAAATGGTGAGTGAAACGTATAGTATTCTGGAGGCTGCCTTCCGCTCTCTTTCCACTACTGAAACGCGGCTCCTACTGTGTAACATAAATCTGATGGAAATACAAGGGAACACTAATCTCCAGCTGGGGTTTGTTTGAGGACTCCGCCTCAGAACTTTCTGGAAATGCAGTTTGGTAAAATGTTCCATTTATGTCCTTAAAGCAGCCCCCTTTTACTGTAAACGCATGCTTTTCTATGCGCTCAGTGGTAGTGAGAAACGTAAAGTAATGCTTCTGCAATGTATTATACATGTTGTGCAAATTATCAAGGCTTACTTTAAATATGTAGTTTACTTTCATGGTGGTTACTATAAGCTCATGTTCCCTGCTCTGTTTCAGACCTGATATGATCAACTTTGAAAAGGCTTTAGGTCAAACCCTAACCCAGAGACTGTATGGAAACATTTTATACCGCAATTCCCAAAAGCTGCACACAGATGTTGATTTTATCAAAAAAAAAAAAAGAAATAGGAAGGGAGGGGGCAGAACATATTGTACAGGATTTTTGTTTACTTTTGTGTGGATATTATCTGATGAGATCTTGCAGGTTTGCCTTTCTGACTTCTCTGGTGAGTCTCTTGAGGGACTACAGGTACACCATTTGCCAAGAAGCTGCCAAGTACAAATTGGGGGCAACACTTTGAGGGGGGGGGGGGGGGGGTTGTTCTCATGACGGAAAGGGGGGGGGGGGGCGGGGGTGACTCCCACTGTTCCCCTACACTCACCTCGCCCCCTCAGAGGTGAGCAGATGAAATGGCAGTGTCTTACACGCAGTACGGCTGAATGATGCTTTTATGTTTTTCCTTCCTACGCGCTTTAAAGAGAGGAGTTCACAGGTCACAGGGAATTCCTGCCTTTGATGTGTTCGATACATTAATCACAGTGAGGGATGCTGGTAACACACGGACGTAGGGCTTTTAACTGGGAGCCCGGAGAAAGGCAGTTACAGTCAAGACTGAGGGCAACTTTTGAAGACCGACCCTTTCAAAGAACAGTCCATTTTCAAAGGTCTGCTTCAAAGCCACTACCGCTCACCAGCAGTGCACTCAGTACATTCATCTGTCACAACCGGAGACCAGCATTATTTTTTTTTGCATTTACCACCAAAGCACAAGGATTTTATTTCTGATTTTCATGCTGAATTTATTATGAATTCAGTAATAAAATCTTGATCAGAGAAGAGGGTAAAACCTCTCATGTGTTCTGATAAGAATTGTTTTTCTTTTTTGTGCTCATGCAAAGTACTCACATAAACATTAGTTCCTCTCACTTACTCCTCCACTCACTTAAGCATCTCCCCCATCATGTTAGTATTGCCTCATATTAATCACTAGATGGGGAACATTTGCAAATTAGGGGATCCAACAAAAGAACTTGCAGCCCTGAAACATGCCTGTTCTTACATTTGATTTAACGATAAATACTTAATTATTTGTAATGTTTTTTTCTCATTCAGATAATTACCAGCCCATAATTTAATGCAATATGAATACTCCCATACTAATTCAGCAGTGAAACCTTTTCCCACCTACATCCTACCCCACTACAACACACCCTGCTCGTATAATGGTTTATAGAAGATATAGGTATATATAGATTATATCAGTTAATCAAATATTTTTTCTGATCCCCTCTCTCTCTGACATGTATAAATGTAGCTTTCCGTGTGTTACACTCAGTAAAAGGCGAGATGGGCACCACAGTGCACTGATTGTTACAGAAGCAGTAGCTGGAGTCTCTGTTTTGCTAAAGCAAATGTGGTGTATTATTGTTGGACCGGCAGGATTATGTGGATCAGACCAGAAGTAAAGGCTTCAGCTACTGTTTTGAAAAGAAATAACTTCACACTCCATGCTGACGGTAATCAATTGTGTTTATTTCATGTTTCATTTAATTCTACCACATGGATACAAAGAGACTATTCCCCTACAGTTCTTGTGTTTATACCTATTAGGTGCTCTGCCAGTGGTGAGTCATTTTGCCTAATGACCAACGTTGACTTCCCAGTAAGATGTATAAACCATACGAACAAAGGGATTATGCAGAATTAAACATTTGGCTTTTACCTGCACTTTAAACTCTTTTGATGCCCATGTCTGTATTCTGGCTGCACAGTGCACTATTTGTATAGGCTGGGACCTTGTAACTCTTGCGTGTTCATGCACATGGACCCTCAAAGACAGTTGCACACTTAGGCACTCACCAACCTGGCCACTAGGTGTCACTGTAGCTCTGCAGAGACGGCTTGTCCAAGCACGGCTTTCGGACAGAGCGAGACATTGCTACCAAACATTGCTTTTAGACAGTATCTGGCATGATATCATTTCAAGGCTTTCCTCAGTTTCGCTTCCTCGACCCCCCGTCTGTGGTCTGTGTTGCAAAAAGTTCCGACAGGCGAGCCAAGGAAGGGGGGGGGGGGGGGGGGGAGAGAAAGGAGGTGCTTTTTCCACTACCACATTTCACCTTGAGGTAACCTCCTGCTTCCCCCCCCCATCAGAAATGCTATCTCTGCAGGTTATCCAACAAGCAACATGTACTCCACCTTTCCTCAGCACCAGTGTTTTTTTTTTTTTTTTTATAAATCACTGGAATAACATACTGTCAATCCAGGCAGCAGCCCCCACTGTTCAAAAAGCTGTTTTTGTTTTAAATAATAACTCAAGTTCTCAAGAAAGCCTCAGTGGGAAAGATGGTCACAAAGACACTCCCCTGACCACAACGGGTAGCATTCAGGAAAGGTACTTGCACAGACACAGGAGGAGATGTTAATCCAATCGCTGACCACAGATGTTGAAATGCTTTCCCTGAATCCAACATGCTATTCCCATCAAGAGCTGAACAGGACCTATGCAAATATTTTGCCCGGAGTTTCTCACACAGGCCTATATGAAAAATTTAGGTACAATCAAGGAATTAATGGAATATCAATAATGTAACCAATCTATATACATCCATTTGGACATTCACTAAATTAACCTTACTGCAGGGTAACTTATTAACTAAAAGTTTTGACCTTTCATTTTACAAAAGCAGTTTCAGTAGATAATCTCAAAGGTTCATAAGCAGATTTTCATAAAACATTGATATAATATGGCAATTTATGGGGTGTGGCTCCTGGCTTTCAAAAGAATGAGACATTTATGGGGTTTGGGGTGTTTTGAATGCTTATTTACAGCGCTCTCCACCTTAGGAAGGAGAGGATAAAAATACAGTAAATTATGGGGATATTAGATATATCTCTTGCTGCAAATTGCTATTTACAGCAGGAACCATATTATACAATGTGTTTTTCTATTTTGATTGTCCTCTTTTAGAAGAATGTACAAGTATTGGAGCCAACAGAACTAACACACACAACTGATTAAAACCTCTTCTGGATTAGTGAGGCAGTGTTCATCACAATCATTCTTTCTGAGAAATGCAGTTATGTGAAGATGTTTCATATTAGAATAGAATGAAACCAAAATTGCGGACCTCGGGAACAAATGCATGGAAACTGCTGAATGCAATGGGATGAACAAGGGAATGCGACGAAGAGAAATGATATGATACTGGCATCTGAATATTTCAAGAGAGCCAATGATTTCATAATCCATGTTTGAGAGTGGTAGGAGCTTACCTCATAGCTGATAACAGGCATCGCTGTTAAACTGTTATAATATCAGAGCAAATGAATGATTATGTTACTTCACTTAAAAATGTCCACCTATGGCTGATTTCCATATAAAGAGATATCTTCGTGTTTAATCTGATTTTTAACTTTTTTTAAAATTTTCCCACTCTCTTCGAAATGACACCATTACAAACTGCAAAGACTGCACTTGGAAAACATGTTTGGAATGTGCTACTACATTACATTACCACAGTTTAATCTGGTTTACAATTCGGTGGGCAGAGAACTCTGGATGACCAGTTCTTCTAGAGTAGTAGCTCATCTTTCAATGAACAGGGGAATAGTAGAGAGCTCCAGTCTCACTAGGGGCCAAGACCATGGCTAACTTTAAACAAAAACACTCAACTGATAACGTGCCGCCTCTATCCCTGTTTAGTTTTGCCAACAATTTCTCTCTAAGGGGAGCATGACATTCCAGTCATCATTGAGGACTGAAGATCAGACAAGATCTCATATCAAAAAACACAATAACACTCTTTGACAGTGGTGTTCTGATTTAAAACGTGCCCTTGAAAGGGTGAGGAAAAAATCCCACAAAATTAGAGGTAAATAACTTCCTGTCGGCATAAATGAGGTAATGATGAAGAAAAAAAACAGGGAAAATTTCCCCTTTTCCCCTAATGGCAAGATAAGCCTCACGAACAAATCCACCTAATCTTTCTTTGGTATCAGTCTTGGGATCAAGGAATTAAGTTGACATAAAAAGAAATTAAGCTGCAACAGATTTACAGTGACTCTCAGCATTATCAATCATTAACAACGGAAACAGAGGAAAATAGCCACAGGCTTCCAAAAAAACATTGTTGTCAGACAGAAGAAACCAATGCAGCCAAGAACACTATTTTTTTTTTTAAACACTGTTTCTCTGGCCTGCAAAGGAGGCTGACTCAGTATTGTCTTGTTATATTTTGGAGTATCAACTGCCTGTGAGCCAGGTGAGGTCTGACCTGTCTTGAGTAGCCTGGGTTCTGCAGGTGTTATAGCTGATGTGGGACGTCAGAGGCACCTGCCAGTGATGGATGTGGAATAAAAGAACAGGGAGATTGTGAAATTTGTTGTCTGGCCCTGGTGGCTTTCATGTCTGACATTACAATCTGCATGAACAAGAAGTGACATATAGGAACTTTGATATCATGTCCAAGGTTAAATACATATCCATGGCTAACTGCGTTGCACACTCGGGAGTAATTAGCTGTAAAAAGGCTATAGAAATGGGGTTTTAGCCTTGATTGAAATAATGAGAGTGATTCTCACAGATGGTGAGTCACTGCATAATGTAGGGTCCCAGGAGCCAAAGGAGCCTTCTGTCACGCTTTAACAACACCACGATATTATCTGCTGGGAAACTGTCAAAATTATGATTGTTTTAACCACTCATGCTTTCTTTTTATAATAATCAGAGAAACCCAGCACAATGTTTGGGTAGACTTAATACCACTTTTATAAGGTATCTCTGCACTTGAGGTCCGCTTTAGTGCTTCAGCTGTTGAAGACCTGTGGTGTTCTCCCGAAGAGACTCGAATCTAACAGCACCAAGATGCAGCCAAGGACAGCGGTGTAAACAGATCCCTAGTTTCAGGAGACAAGCACCCCGTGTCGTCCTGCATGTGTGATCTGAGGCGCGAAGCCAGTTATTCCTCAATAACACAGAAGAGGAGCCATCCCAAGCCCTATACGGCCACCTGACTCGTCACTATAAAATGGGTGGGGTACGTACCATGAGACCCACCAAGCCGAGCACGCCCCAGGCGGCTGACATCAAAGCGCAGCAGAAAGACGCACCCTCGGCAGCTTGGCAGGCCCAAGGTCCATACATCCTCCTCTGTAAACACTTGTTGAGAAGTGCTCCCTGGGGTGATCTGAGCTTTTATACTGTCTGCCGTCAATGCAGAGCACTCTTTCATCTCCATCATTCATTCGTTCCTCATGTGCGTTTATGTCTTCAGAGGGCCGATCAGGGGAAACGCTCCTGTCCACAAGCTTTTCGGCATGTCCGGCCTTTCATTCTTTCTCCCCCCCACCCCCTTTTTTTTTTTTTTTGTTAACATGTGCAAACAATTTCGCAAACTTTTATCTAACCTGCAAATTATTTTTTGATTTCTTTTTCAGTTTTTAATCATTAAAAAAAGCTTTTCAGTTTTACAATCCTTTTCCACCATGTTTTTTTTTTTTTTTTTTTTGTTCCTTCTCGGTTTCAAAAGCATCCAGTTCGACGCTCGACAAAATGGTAATAACAGAACGCAAGAGCTGCCTTTCGGAGGAACGCAGAAGCACACATTTGTAATCGATTTTGATTCCTTTTTTTTTTTTGATGGTCTCCTCCTCACCTCTCTGCAGAGCCAGGGTTTTATTGGGCTCAGGCATGGCGGGCCGTTGCCTGGGGGGGGTTAGCATTGGCCTTCAGTGACGGGCACCCTGCCATTCAGATGGAGGACATTACAGGTATTGTGGCTCCGGAATATTGAACGTCTGCAAACCTGGCTCCCCTCTCGCATCTGAACCCTTTTAAGTGTTGTGCTCAGTCATAAAAAGTGTATTTAAACATAACGGATGGGGAAAAAAAAAAAAAAGTTTTAATTGTTGACAGGAGAAGAACCTGACAGCTGAAAGTGAAGCCTGCATGCTTGCATTAATGGTCCTTAGTCAGCACTTTCGCCGAGTTGCGTATTTTTTATGGTTTGGGTGTAAGTCATGACCTTTGACTTCCTTTTAATGATCTCTGAAACTCTGTTCTTTTAACGCACCTGAACACGATGCCCCGCGAGTTGTTCTTTACAAGAGCATTCATCAAGCGAGTAAATAATTGTTATAAATATTTTGGCTGCTTGTTCAAATGATTGGGAAATCTGGATATCTCCAAATTTACAGACATGTTTTAATCTCCTGCCCAGCCTGGTTTGTACCATTTCTCATTTCCCTGACATGGCTCTTAAAATTTAATTAGTATCCCTATTGTGCAACACATCTTGATGGTGGTGGGTGTTCTTTAGTTCTCTAGTGTCTGATCTAGGAACACAGACAGAGTTACAGCCCAAAATGGTAAAACATATGGTGATCATAACACAAACTTTTAAAAGGAAGCACAAATCAGCTTTTAAAGAAAAATATGTGTGTGGCTGTGTGTGTAGAAGCAATATGAAAACAATCTGTTCATTGATGTTTTTATATATACATAGAAACAAACACAACTACAGCACACACTGTAATAAACAGGGCAAATTTGGGCTGCACACAGGAAGAAATGAGCTGACTTGACTGTTAAGTTTGTGGAGATTTCAGTCTCAGTTATTTGTAAATGGGGGCATTTTGTGCTTAGCGCAGTTAAATGTGCCCATAGGTTTGGACAGCTGAATATACAAAGAATAATTATAAATACAGGTGGTATCCGGTATTTGAAACACCAGGGTATATTGTAATTCTATGTTGTTATTGCTGGATTTGTTATTACACTGGTAATGGTTACATTTTTCTGAGACACTGAGGAAACCACCAGGACCATATTTGGAAGAAGCACAGCCAATGGCTAACCTGGTTGTGATTTTACCTGAACAGGTGATCACCTGCTTAGAATTTAAATGGGTGTAGTATTCTGTTTGCTAACCGCTAATGCATCACCCACATTACTGATTCCATGGCTAACCAGCTTCACATTTAACTTGAGTTGGTTACTATCCTGGTGAGTATTTAACCCGGTCTAATGTTCCCATGGTCTACCTGGTGAGTATTTCACTTGCAGTAGACTAATATTATAGTGGCTTCCAATTTCAAGTAAGACTGTACTTATTTTCTCCAGAGACATTATGAAAACTGGTCCAAAAATGATCCCTCAGGAGAGAAGCCAGGAAATGAAATTCAAATAACTGTGTCATAGTTTATGAAAACAGATTGGTCAAAATTTTTCAGAGGTAGTATTTCAACAGTGGAAGCTGACCAGCTGTTTACAAAACACAAATAGATCAACTCTGAGTTTTTCATGCATTTTTCCCCTTTGTGGAACCTTATTTTGGAATTGCCATTTGTATCCGATAGCAGGGTTGTCTCACTACAACCTCTGCACAGGAGCACTGGGGCTAGCTGAATGTAATCCTTCCAAACACCTGCATGTAGCCAATGGCTGTTTTCCACACAACAAGTCGTACACTACAGTGAAGTGGGAGCTCATTGGAAGATAGGTGCTACTCTGCTGACATCATCTGAGCAACTCGTCATAGGTTGGTGTTACGGCTGGAGTTGAACCGGGGCCATAAAAGTCAGCATGTGACCCAGGGGAGTACCTTAGCCACTAAGCTTCTTATTCACTTCAGGTCCACTGAATCCACTGATTGTTTTCTTTTTCTTTTTGTCACACAGGTTCTATCTTGGAAATGGAAACAGAAATGTATATGTATTACCATAATAATATTTACCATCATATAGATCATGTAGATTTGTTATACAAATCCTTTTTTCTATTCTGAATGTTTCCTGTGCCGTCCTGTCTGTTGGGTATCATTGTATGTAACACGACTTCCTTTCCTATTAGGATATGTTGAAGCAACAGTCTCACTGTACCAGCCACCTGAACTTGAGCATGGCCTCCTCCTTTCAGCTCTCCACAGTGTATTACAACTGCCTTCCTGCACCGAGCACGATCCCAAGATAACCCTGGCCTTAAGTTTACAGAAAACGTCCTTAGCCATACTCTCATTCCCCATTTTTAAAGCTTCTGTTTGATTTACGTCCTTTTCATTAATGCTCTGGCTTTGCTACCGTTCGTAATCAGAAACAGCACGGCTTGCTCTGCGAGAAAGGAAGTGGCAGAATGCTGTGTGATCTGCGGTACTGCTTGGCCCTCCTTGAGAGCAATTCTACAATAATAAATCCAGTGATGTTTTTGTTGGGGAAAGACGTTCATTGATAGGTACTGGAATCCTCTGTATGGCGATCTCTCTTATGGCTAGGTGTATGGATTATGGTTTATGGTTTACATCCACAGATTTAAAATAGCAAATATTATAGGGCTTTCTCATGTAACCAACGATAATTCTGTACAAAATTTAAGAGAAAAAAAATCCTCTTTCTGTTCTTCCATGGAATGCTGTGCTGCCTGCGTGGTGCTGATGTCACTGTCCTTTTCTAAAGACGTCCGTCACCCATCGTCAAAACCTCCAGTCCAACTTGGGCTGCTTGGAATTGCACTTCAGTCAGCTGAGCCACATCACCTCACTTACGCAAGATCACGTCCTTTAAAACCAGATCACCTCATTTAAAGCAGATCAGTGCATTCAGACCAGCTCACTCTTTTCAGATCAGGTCACCTCCTTTAACCCAGATCACTGCGTTCAGACCAGCACGCCTCCTTTAACCCAGATCACCGTGTTCAGACCGGCACACCTCCTTTAACCCAGATCACCGCGTTCAGACCGGCACACCTCCTTTAACCAAGAACACTGCGTTCAGACCAGCACATCCTTCACTGCAGACAAAACGCCAAATACTTCTTCTGTGGCTGTGCTCAGTGTCAGTCAATATTTTACTTAAACAAACATGTACTCCTTCTAACACTGAACCTATATCCTATTTTCCATAAGGGAGAATCCTTAAGAATTCCTACTTCTGTATCTCCAGTCATAACTCAAAGCGTGTTTCGGAACCGGGGATACCGGAGAACAATGTCCTCTTGTGTCTGGGCGTGACACTTGGCAGCTCCGCAGAGACAGTTTCGATCGAGCCCACGCCGGTTTTTTATTTGTTCAGCTGACACGTCGCCGCAGAAATGTTCTTCTCAGTTGCTGTGGCACAGTGTGAAGGGGAGGCGAGACTTCTCAAGCAGGCCAGAGGAAGAGAAAAGGCCTTATTAACCCTCTGAGCAGCAGGTTCAAGAAGCCTACCTGGGCTCTGACCAGCAGCATTCCGTACGTCAGCTCTACAGGTCCAGCTGTCCCGCAGAAAAATATCAAATATATTGTTTACACCTCTTCACAAAGGGATAAAAAATTAAATAGTCATACTCCTATTTCACACCTGAAATCATTGTTCAAAAGGTTTAATTTAAATCATCCCCAGGTGGATTCATATTTTCTTTCCTGTTTTTGTCACTATGTTGCAGAATAGCTGAGAGGCAAAGGGGGGAAAAAAAAAAAAACTGATGAGACCAAAGATTTGGTGATGCCGCAATGGTGTTTTATTCACCCAAACCCATAACAGGTGAAAGTAACAAAAATAATACTAAACTAACTTAATGGAAAAAAAAATACTAGTGCAAACTAAAAGAAGACAAAACAAATAAAATGCAAACAATAATTGCCTCAGATAGGTGCAAAAAAAAAAAGAGAAAATACTTCAGTTTTACAGCTGTACTGTTAGCCAGCTCTCCCCCTACTGGCTGAATGCTGCTTCTTATAAAGGAAGTCACCCACTTTAGACTAAACTAAAGAATCAAATAAATCAATTAACTGAACAAAGGCAATAAACCTATAGGTATTGACATACCGGCATCTCTCTAACATATTTAAAATGTTTCGTATGTATTTTGCCTCTTTCAAACACAATACAAAGCAAATATAAAGGATTTAAAAGCAAACACAGGAAACTCCCCCACAGTCACAGCCCATGTTGTTCAGCCCCATTTTCCGGCGCCCTCCCAACACTACAAATCCCATCAGCCCCCAGCCCTCGGGTCCTTTGGCTGATGGGGTCTGTCCTGCTGGTGCCATTGAATGAACAGGTAAGCAGTGTTCCCCCTAACCACAAACATTTAACTTACTTTAGCTGTTAAAAGGTGCATATTGACAAAAATGTCCAGGATTTAGAAATTCTTAAACATCCAGTTGGCCAGGCACCCTGCATGTGAAGATATTTCAGCCTGTTTCCTTGTTTGTTTGTAGAGTCCATGGTGTGGGTGCATTTGGGAGGAGGCAAACGGAGAAGTAAAATGTCTTTTTCTCCATCTTGGGTGTCTGTGTTAGGTTGTCCAGGATATTCTTGTTCATTTTAAAAAGGCCCATGGAAGAGACATGCACTATGTTGCACACTTGATCTTGGTCTTGATTCAATCAACATGTGTCCTTAACTTTAACAGTTAACTTTTAACAGCTGAGTGTGTTAGTTTTTTCATCACAGACAAACAAGCAAATTGTGCTTTGCACTGAGAAAGATTAACACTTGCATTTAATATTAGCAGCTCACAGTTAAAGACTAAAGCTAATTGAATCCAGGGCATAGGTCTTGAGCTCATTTTGCAGCATACATTTTCCAGCCCTTTCCAAGGGGTTCTGCAGGATGTAGGATTCCTTGTTTGATGCTACTTGCGCAGCCGTCTGAAGCGTGTCCCAGGAAGACTGTCTGGCACCCATATGGGTTCAACACTGCTTTTTACAGTTTTGGAAACTCTGAACTAAAGCTCTCACTAAAAAGAGACTGACAGGTTAAACTCTCGGCCATATTAAAGCAAAATGAAAACCTGGAGCTGCCTGCTAATTTCAAATGGTAAACTCATAAACGAGTCTGATTAGAGCCCGAGATAAACCCCCCCCCCGGTCCGGTCCTCTGAGAAGTAACAGCGGCCGGTAGTGGCACCTGGCTTCTGCTGGTGTCTCTGTGTGGAGAGTATCAGCAGTCTGATTTAAACCAGCATGTAAAACGGCACGCGAGAACAAGTCGAGTCGTTTCAGCGGCAGTCGGTGGTCCTGTACTGGCTTCACACAGCTCAGCCACTTTAAGCAGTACGCTGGTGCCTGCCGTCCGAAAACTGCTGCTGCTGCAACAGATGGTTTATTTGTTTGCACAGCTCTTAACAACGGCTGTTTTAAAGTTCTGGTTTATTGGAGCAAACAGACTTGGAGGAAAAAAGGCAAACCGAAAACAATGATCAACATTATTAATTGTGCTGTCGTGGTCTATTGCAGTTCATGCTGTGGTTCTACCTCTGCTGGTTTTGTGGAACATGCACTCATACACACAAAGTTTCTTACTGGACTAAATAATTTTGAGCAGGCATTGGGAAATTCTTGGAAAAACCACAGCGCATATATGGGCCTAAAATAATACAATAATGTATGTGGAGTATAAATACAGTATTGGATTGCTTAGTTCGGCCTTCCAAATTTTGCTAGAAGATACTTAAATCATCATGTTTGCCAGTCCATATGATCACTTGAAACTGAACTAAGTGAAATGTTTCACCAGAGGACATTGCTTTACAACATATTCCAAGCTGGCAAGTAAGATTTTAAGAGTTGTTGGTTTCATTTGTTAAAAGTAATGCATTGTTGAGGATACAGAGCTATTTGTTTGGATGTCAGATTGCTTTTGATTGGTGGATTGGTGGCTGTTCACTCACCCTGTTTTTTTTTTTTTGCTTGATTAACAAGTGTGCAAATCAACTGAACAATATATGCTCATTAGCAGGTAATACTGTTTTTCTTAATTAGATTGTGATCATTTATCTTCTTTATCATTGCAAAGACAACACTTAAACTTCAAGACACAGTGTAGCATAGTGGTAAGGAGCAGGACTTATAACCGAAAGATTGCCTGTTTGATTCCCCACTAGGGCACTGCTGTTGAACCCCTTGCCCCAGAATTGCCTCAGTAAATATACAGCTGTAACATGTAAAAAAATTGTAACCTACGTACATTACTCTGGATAAGAGTGTCTGCTAAATGCCAATAATGCAATGTAAGTCACCCCATGGAGTGCATATTGCAACAAAGTCTAGTTAACAAAGTCGTTCAAATCAGCATTCAGAAAATCGGTGCATTTTCATTAGCATTCTAAATACACGTTTAGAGTAGCTGCACAAATGAATGAATCCTTTGTCTTCAGTATGCTCTGGTTGAGGCCATTCAGACTAAAGCTATCCACACGGTCAAATAAAAAACTGTTCGAGAGCAGTGACCAGTTCAGAGGTCAAATTCCTCCCTCATGTAATTCCAGCTCATGAACTGCCACTTGCTTTTGAGCAACTTCCCAAGCCGACCAACTGTCTGCACACAGTATTTAGGAGGACGTTGTGTGTTTGTGTTTTTGGATTGCAATCTTGTCATTAATAGGGTTCTGTTTGAACGATGAAAAGTGAGAACAAGAGGATTCCTCCCACTGCACCGCTGGCATAGGCCTTATAGCCCAGAGAAGATTATTCGCCTCCCATCAGCCTGTTTGCAATGTCTGATTTACTGAAATGTAGCTACAATGTGAGAGAGAGTGGGAGGAAAAAAAAGTGGACAGCACTGCATCAGAGCATCCAGGGAACTAGACCAGGCTGCTGTGGGCTCTGTGAAAGAGAATAGGAAGAAGGTTCTCTGTCCTCTGCTAAATCGCTCTGGGGCAAATCAGAGCCCTGCCAAATCAGCGTCCACTGGGATGGCAACAAAGCCGCTGACAGGGAGAACCTGGATCACATTCGTACCCTGACAATTGAAACGCAAACTTTGCTGCCGTGCCAACGGAATGGATCTAAGATGAGTTTTCTGCCATATGTGGTCCTCTGATATTCAAAGAGCAGATGGGACAGGGAAACTCCTTCACAGATGTCATCTGTGGGCGGCAGTGTAGCATGGTGGTAAAGAGTAGGGCTTGTAACCGAAAGGTTGCTGGTTTGATTCCCCCTGGGGCACTGCTGTAGCACTCTTTGGGGAGGTACTTCACAGACAGTTGCCTCAGTAAATATCCAACTGTATAATGGATAATGTGTCAGAAAAAAAAACAGTAACCTTTGTAATTTGCATCTGCTACATGACAACGTAATGTAATATTCTGTCTTATATTCTCATATTTTGGCAAGACCAGTTGGGAGTTTGGTCCGTAAGATTCATTCAAATTGTACAAGCAAGCAATCGTGAGGGCACTAGTTACACCTCCCCTCACCAGTCTAAACACACTGTACAGTGAGGCCTTGGAGTATACCAGGGTGCACTATATCACTGTTTACATTACATTACATTCATTTAGCAGATATTCTTATCCAGACCGACTTCCAGCACAAGATAACAGAAGTGCATCCATCCAAGTTGAATGAGCAACATTGTCAGACCAGGCTAACAACACTCCCAGGCCAGTGAGTGTGAGCACAAAACCATTCAAGCACTATCACAAGTTAACTTGTGCTAACCTGAAACTAGACAGCCTAGAAAGCTAAGGGGAGCCAAGTACACACACTACCACACATCACACCATATATGTGTTTACCAGACTTTTGGTCCTCAGGTGCATTGAGTTACACATTTGTGATTGTACACAACTCTATTTAGGTCCTGTTAAATGCCATTGTTACAAACCATTCCTCCAGCCATGTTCCTTAATCCCACAGAGTGGCACTACAGCTGAAAACACAACTGATGTGGCCAACAAGCCTGGTGCACACCTATGAACTCTGAGGCTCAACCGTCCACACATATGGCGACCAAAGGGCTGATGAGGTTTCCAGTTGATGGACAAATCTGTGAGTAATCCTGGACCTGTGCTTCATATCATTCACATCCTGTGGGCTGTATCAGTGGTCGTCTTCCAGACTTATGTTATTATGTTATGTTAATGTTAATGTTGTTACTGTTATTATGTTATTAAGGCAGTAACAAGGTGGGGAATCCAGTTGTGATCATTCTTGTGTCATATATGATATGAGATTTCATTCTTACCCTGCTGGTACTTTATTCTAAATGATCTTAAGCTGGATAAAGCTTTTTTTTTTTTTTTCGCAATTGGGCTGTGTCACAGTGTCATGGTTATTCCAGCTGTCCCTCTGTCATTGTGGTGGGTGGATGAAAGTCTAACAGACCAAGGCAAAAGATTCATAATTCTCTGGCACTCAGCTGTGGCGTACAAAGGGAAAGAGGGAGAGTGATGTCAGGGGTGGTTCAGGAGCAGTTTGGCCACTGTTGTTCATTTATGCAGTTTCCCAAAGACTGAAAGACATTGATCAATAATCAGTCCATGTATGGTGCTTCACCTTTCTCAGGCTTGCTGTAAAGGCACATGCTACAGTGTATAATAGGAGAGACGTGCAGGGTCTTTAAAATGTGTGTGGTCTGTCCAGGAAACGGACATCCCGTGACCAGCTAAGGTTGAAGCATCTTGCTAGCTTCTCCAGGTTCTTCAGGAAGAAGGCTTTCATGTTAACCTAAATGGGGGGTACTTTAGGTTTAACTTATATCTGAGAATTTACTTTGTTTCCTCAGTTTTGTTTAACCCCATGGAGGGGCATAAAACAACCCCTGTCCAAATCACAGTTCTTTTGTTGTCTGTGCCACATCCTCACCCAAAATGGCCGCCACATCTGGCACCATGTCACAAGGCTGGGGACTTAGTCTAAACGTGGAAAGAAACACTGGAATTATCACCCCAAGGAAGCCTTGAGATTTGCCCCGTGGGGGGGCAATTTAGCTAATTACAGCAGTTGCTATGAGATGGCCGGGCCAGATGCAGTCTGTGTTTGAACAATGGCAGCCCAAATTGCTCACAGAATTACAGACAGCCCATAAACCAAGGAATGGGATTGGCTTCGTTAGAGACGGTTTCACATTCTTTCTGGGCAGTCCAACATTTTTGTGCTCATCCACATGTGAAGGACTATCAGGTCCATAGATTCGAAGCATATGTGATTTAGAAATTCCATTTGGTAGGGACTTTTTTTGGGCGATGGGGGGGGGGGAGATGGTATCATACTGTATGAGGTTTAAATAAATGTTAATTTTCATTACTACCACTTGCATTGAGTATAAGGTTGCTCTGTAATCATAACAGTGTTCAGTTTTATCATCAAGTCGGATACACCTGCAATCCTGCAGCTCATTTCTGAAGTGGCCTGCATTGCTGGACCTCATAGTGATTTTTGGCTGAAACACCTTCTGTAGAGCACAGCCACAGATGTTGTGTCTTTAGATTGCCTTCAGTAAGCCCCATGAGGGAAAATCAAGTGCTGTTAAACCATGGCCAAGAGTTCTGTGTAAATACAAAAGCAAAGCCCCATGGCAAATGACATCCTACGGACACATCAGTCTGTGTTAATGATTCTAATTAGTCCTTCCCACAGCAGGGTAAACAATGAGTTATAAGATGTTTAGCACTTTTCAGGCTAGCAGATTGAGTAGTCGTTTGAAATCAAGAAATTACCATTAAGAAAACATTGCACAATCAAAATAAACTCTCAGTCATGGTAAAGATCCTGCTGAGACCCGTAGAACAGACTCCCTGGGTGCCTTCAAGAGAAAGCTGAAAACTCATCCCTTCAAGCTTGATTTCTAGCCTGCCTTCCTCTCTATGTATCCTATCTATCCCCATTTTCTATTGAAAAAAATCACTCTACACTAGTTTAGCAATTAACTCAGTATCTTACTGACTTCTTGTACTACTTTCCGATAACTATTCTTATTTTGAAGTCGCTCTGGCTAAGAGCATCTGCTAAATGACGTAATGTAATGAAATGTAAAGTTTACTTCCTGCAATACACCTTCAGGCATTTTCTAGGGATGCTAACCTCTGGAAGCACATTTTGGGTAAGGCTAAAACAATAATAGTAACTGATTGATACAGTAGTTCTCTGCACCATTATTTACTTTTTTTCTTTCCTTGCTAATGCTGCTCTTCAGAGAAGAAAATCAGAGACCTGGGGCCTTGTGTCTGAGTCAGGTATAAAATGAAGACCAACAGACACCTGGCAGCAGCAAACTAAACAATCTGAACATTTTTCCCCCGCAGGGTACTCACCAATACAATTACTGTAAGATGTTTCACTTTCAGTCTGACAGCAATTGGCTTGTGTGTTGTTGTCTGTTACAACCTTCTATTTTAGAAGGTGCTGGAACATCATATCTAATCTGTGAAAGGGGCCAATTTCATACTTCTATAATACTTGAAAGATGTTGCGGAAGATTGGGCACTGATCCCAGATCATTTCACAGGCCCATCATAAAATTGGGCTTAATCCAATGGCTGAGAACATTTGTCAAATCAAGTGTGCCAATGACGAGACTCCCCCTCCCCTCCAACAAGGAGAACGCAAAGCGTTCATCATAATTAAATGCACAAATGGTACCTCTATCATCGCCTTTGGTGATAAAACTTCTCAAATCGATTTTATGCAGCCAAGTATAATCATCTCATCCTTATGATTCTAAATTATTTCATCAGTTGCTGTTTGTAAAATTCAGCATATGTTGAAAACCTGTGTCTGTGGTAGCCAGTGTGCCTCAGATAGGGAATACAGATAAATTACATTTAATTCATAATAGTCCTGAAGTTATTTTTACGTGATTTGCAAGCTTGCCAGTTTTCTACAGGGTCACCCATCCGCAGCTGGATCATTTTTTAATTCTGTCTAATGTGGTAACATTACCTTTGAGCACATTAAATAATTATGATTACTGCAAAGAGCTCAGAGATAATTTTTTTTAACATAAAACTGAACTGTTGTGTCAAAAACAATTTCATGTGAATCACAGGCAGGCAAAAGGCAGAGCAACCACACGAGATGCAATCAAGTCAAAAGGAATCGGCTGCCAATGGCTTAGCCTTATTTAAACTGGCATGCTCGTTAATCGTGCGAAAAATCAAAAACAGGTTTAGGATGATTATCAAATAAAGGCCTCGCCAATTTATAGCCCACGGGCTGCTGCTAATATGTACGAGGGCCTCTGTTTTTGTCACTGCTGCGTCGATGTTGTGCAGCAATCAGAAGCATTGAGACAAAAGCGATTTGGACGTGGGTGTAATTGTCTGGAAATTGCTTTGCAAGGACGCAGGACAAACTAAACCGCCAATTAAAAGATCTTAATTGTAACAATAGTTTCAGCTTGAGTAGCTTTATGGAAATGGAGGAAGAGGGATAGTTAGGTGGTGGGCGAAAAAATGTAGTTTTATTATTTTTCTCTGGCTTTGTCTTTAACGCCATGTGGTGCTTGCAGCGCTCAATGATATGGGAGCAGTTAGGTTGTGGAATTGGAAGAATTTTATTTACATTTGGCCTTTAGTCCCAAACTCCAGAGAGGAGAATAAAAAGGGTTTAACAAAATGCCTCCAAAACCAAAACAGATTGTTTGGCAAGGTATGGTTATCACGTTAGCATGTGAATGACATGGAAGACTACTCAAGTAGTAGCCTACAGTAAGCAAAGTGTAGCTGTGGTCTGAGGATGATCTTTGGTTACATGCTAACCTGTTGGTAGCAGTGCTGAATTCTTTTTAGTCCGTGAGCTGACTCTTGTATTCTGTCCCCTCGACAAAGAGAGAAACCCATCAGAACGGTGATGGAAAAGTGAAGCTTCATGATGGGTGGAGAGACCTTTAGCTGTCATTATCTGACTGATGGCAATAATTATTGTCATTTAGCACAGCTTTTCCAGAGCGACTTGCAGTTTTGATGCATTATCCATTTATACAGCTGGATATTTACTTGAGGCAAGTCTGGGGTAAGTACCTTGCCCAAGGGTACAGCATTGGTGCCCCAGTGGGGAATTGAAACAGCAATCTTTCGCTTACCACTAAGCTACACTGCTGAATCAATCAAATGACATTGCTCTTCATAGAAAACACACCACGGTAGTTTCAAATCAGTAAGTTGTTGATGGCGTGTGATTGGTACACCTCTTTTGGGATTCAGGAAGCCTTACTCTTACTCTCCCATCGTTAAAAAAAAAAAAAAAAACATACAAGATACAGCACTCTCAGTTTACTATAACAACAGCAATAATATACAGTATGTCAGCAAGCTTATGTTGGCCTGAAAGGAGCAGGAACATTCATGTAGACCAGTATGAATATTACAATGTTAATATCTTGCATATCCTGCATGTCCCTGCCATTATGTCATAATCTTGCCCTGCATGTGACGCTGTCCACGTGTCCTTGCTGTTCAAGGAGACATGTTTACTAAAACCTAAAACCATGCAGGCTTTTTACCTTCCTTGGCACGTTGACACACACACCGACCTCGGTCGCCATTAGCCGCTGATGGGTCAACCATGGGAGCAGCAGAGTGCGTTTTAAACAACTCTCCTTTCCTAAGGAAATTGGGAACAAAGTGACTCTGCTTCCACAAATAAGCAAGTGTTGATAAGTGGTTCAGCAAAATGGAAAGCCCCTTGTGCTCCTCTTACTCTGGGTCAATGAACAACATGGTGGTTCTAACAACAACACATGTCAGCTTAGACTAGATTTGATGATGCCTGTCACAGTAATATACTCAGTATGGTACGGATATGGAAGGATGTGGATTCACTTGACACCGACACAGGAACGTAAGACCTTTGTAAGATTAAAGCTTGGCGAGTTTTACTGTTAAGCCCAAGCTCTGCATCCCCCTGTTGTATAATTTGCACACTTCCCCAAAAAAACATTGTCTTTGAGAGGACAGGTCAACAATATGTATAATACAGCAATAAGCAAAAAGTCAACAAAACACAGTGCAGGATGTGTGTTTGAGTCTTTAATTGATTTCAGTCGTTTCAGTAAGAATTTGAGTTGGTCCCATGCAAGCTCCCCCTCAGGATGTCAAATTAATTTGATAAGGGGAACTATTTAATAACAACAAAAAAAGCAAAAACACAACAACAATGGGATGCAGATTGCGAGGTTCAGATTTTCCTGGTTAGATCATAGAATTCAAATATGAAACACACTGTTACGTGCCTTCACAGCATTAGAGCCTCCTGATAGCAATTTCTGTACAAAAGACACAATTATTCATCTCTGGAAACATTGACCCTGACAGCCTGTAGTATCATTCCGAGGACGATGACATCACCCACGCTCTCCAGTGTAGCTTTGTGTATGTAGTGGGCTTCAAAGTGAAAATGAGGGGAAAAACGAAGACCTTATTGGCATCTCAGACTGACTGGAAGGAGACGGGAATTATTTCCAGGGGTATGGAAAATGTCACAAGAGTATGTGTTTTCAACGGTTTAAAATTTCGAGCGTGTAGTCCCGTTTGAGGCGGTGCCATCTCTTCAAGTCACGCTCCAATAAAGAGCCCTCACGGACGACTGTGACTCGTCACGACAGGACTGTGACTCAGACCCAGTTTACCACTGTTTGTCTTTTCACTTTGAGAAACAATGCAGTCTCACCTTTTCCAGTGCTTACTCAGTAAGTTGATGCTAGCAACCACCAAACTCTGATATCGGTAATACAGTTTTGCTGACGTTATTATTATTATTATGTTATGTGTCATTGTTGTGAAAATGAAGGCTACAGTACTGTTCCAGTCTTCTAATTGAACTTTTACTTAATTTCATAATAGGTTGTTGAACACTGCTGGTTACATTTTTTATCCAAATCTTATTAAAAGGATGTTTCGGGAGGTTTATGATCCTCAACAGAATGCAAAATCAGCTCTGGTTAGTGAAAGGACTAACTGACAGAGCATTACATTTACATTATGTTTTACACTGATGGAATTATTTAAACTGCTAGCAACTTTTTCTTATTTGGAAATACTGTGCTCATGATCACTTTTACACAGACTTATTTAGTCTTCATTCAACAGGGCTTGCTTTTTAAAGAGGAAACATGATGATAATGATAATTAACCAAAGTTATAAGTGGAAGATGATTTGTTAGAAGTAGTAAGAATATTATATATTTCTCCATAAAACCTCAGTACAAATGCTTCTGAAAGAATCACTCTTACAGTTGTAGTAATTGGAATGGAATGTAATATTTCTGTCGTCATGGGAAAACAGTCCAAGTCAAATAGATATTGTATATTTTGAAACGGAGGAATTCTCAATAAAGATATGGCATCATAATTATATTAAACTTCCGATCAAGGATGTATTGCATAAAAATATAAAGACAAATGTGTGAACATAAAGGCTTTGTCAGGCAGCAAAGAAAACAAAGTCACTGTGCTGTGATCTTGATTTTTTTAAGGATTATGGGTAACATCAGGAAACATTACCCCACTAATGATCTCACTAATGAACAGATAATTTACAACAGAGGCATGTGCATTGTATACATATACGTCCTTGTGTGTGTGTATGAAATCGGTCAGTGACTAAGTGAAATTGTGAAATGGGAGTCTGATGTACAGTTTAACCATAACAATCTTTTTTTTAGCTAATTTTGCACATCTTGGTTACTGGTTTTTTTTTTCCAGGGTGGTGCCTTTCAGCTTGGGTCTGTATTCCTAAATTTTTATCATGCGCAGGGAATGTTATAATTATATGTCCGTACAGTTGATAATAGAGGATATGTCTCTGTGTGATTACTTCGCAGACTGCAGTTTGTCATTAGTGAAGCTCAAAGGCTGTTGTGTCTTTTCTGTTTGGAAAATGGGGTGACCTATGCATATGCAGTGTACATTTTTGAGCTTTCAAAATTCATATGATCGTATTACACCAAATAGATTTGTTTAAACAAAAAAAGCTGGCCATACATATTTATGCTCAATTTGGGGTTTCTCAGTATGCTTCAATAGGTCTTTTCTGAGATGGGTGTGCAATGCAATACTGTAATGGAAAGTGCCCACTGTTGTTTTTGAATGTCTTGAAACACATCATTGAATAGAACAGAACTTGAATATCTCAGGGAGTTATTAACTTGGCAGTTAATACATACACAGTGTTTTTACTTATACATATATGCACATAAAATATAAATGTTGGGAAAGGGGAGGAGCTTTGAAAGTAATGAACATGGAGTCTTTTGACAGCTTAAGCATCATCATTTATCACCCAAACTACTCTGACTGGCCAACTCTAACTGCCCTAAGTTAGAAAGCTTTTCTCCATATCAGTGGCAATGAGGACACATTGACCAAGGAATTCCACTCACCATGAGTACAAATAAAAAATGCAGGGGTCAACACATGCACGTTTTTTTAACGTTTCTTATGTACAGGATTAACTAGGAGACTCCGCGAACCCCCCACCCCCCCAACCACACACATTTATCACGTGTTTTGGGAAAAGAGCAGTTTATCGACTATTAAAGTAGGAATTCCTCTCATATTTTACATTGCATAAGCGTTCGGCACTAGCCCTCTGTGTGCCATGCCAACGACCTCTGCAAGGGAACATTTGCAGAGTGTAACATGAGAATCAGCACCTGTAGACAGCATGCCATGACAGCGTGTTTAACTGGTTACGTTAATCCCCATATGCTCCATTCACACTGCTGTCAGTTTACACTTAAACCCAATAAAGGGCCGGACTGTACTCACAGACAGGATTTACAAACACACACTGTTACAATCTTACAAATAGTTATTATCAGGAAGATGGTGCTTTTAAAAGTGCAGTTATGTAACTGTAAATGAATGCGGCTGATGCTTCATTGACATCATTTCCTTTTGTTGGGCTGGGGAGATCTGAGCTGAGGATTAGTCTGTACCTTTTTTCTTTATTTCAATTAATGAATCAATGAATAAAGACTTAAAATATGCTATGTGATGATATCTCTCCCTAAAAATCTGTGTGCTCACACATGGTAGTCCTCTGCCTGCTCTCAGAAACTTTCCCCTTAATATTATTGGTAGCGAATACATTCCACCACTGCATCGTCCCACTGATGCGAAGAAGCATTCCAGCTCTCCTTGGTAGCACATGCAGACAGCAGAAGGCTAACACCTGGATTTCTGGGCAAGTGCCTTCAACGGTCTCCTTGGAAATGGGGCTTGGTGCCTGATATCTACTTGGGGATTCCCCATTGGATGCTGGTGGGCAGAATCAAAGCTCCTGTTATCTGACTCACTAATGAATTTATGTCCTGGTATTCAAGCCCTCAATGATTAATACAGTGTCATAATGATTAATAATGCATACACAAAATGTTATTTCAAGTGGGATTAATACAAGCCAAAACAAAGACAAGAAATTCAAATAAGAACATGTTGGTATTGTAACCTTTCCTTCTGGGGGAGCATATTAACTTTTCCAGATCATATTCAGAGGAAAAGGGGTTCAACAAAGAGCAAGAGCATATCAGAATTTCTTCTTTTCTTTTTTTTTTTTCTTCAGTTCAAATGGCATAGGCACTAGCATGTTCCCATATTCATGGTCTCACTCAGCTCACCTATGAAAGTCAATTCCATTAAAACATATTAATGTAAATAAACTAAAACACATCTCTTTGCTCTCAGTGTGTCATTTCACAAGCAAATTCTTAATAATTAAAATTGCTACAGCAACTCACAGTAACAGTGTTACATAATAATAATAATAATACAACATTTTCTCAAATAATAAATCGCATACAGTTATAAGTCTACAGTATTTTATTATGTCCTACATAGGGATTATGTTCTTATCTTGGCTTTCCGGCACACATTGGTTTGATGAAATATGCTGTGCAAAGCTGTATGTGGATTCCCTTTGGACGAGTGTTCATCTGTCAGTGGCAGAATGTGGAGAAGAGATGGTTGCTGTGTTGAAATTAATATAACACATGCATGTATCGGTATCACTCCTTCTGTGGTTACGGAGAAGACAGTTTGCCGTAAATAATCATAAAATGGTGTGGAGTATTTTTTTTTTTTTTTTTTTTTTTGGACCAAATGGAGATAACGGGCTACCCCTACCCAGGTATCCAAGCAACGAGGTGTTTTTGAAAATGATTTCATTTCCAAATGGAACATTCAAGCCTGCATATTTTCCTTTCGGCACTTAAGTAGAAGTAGAGCTGCTAGTCTTGGGCGAAAGTTCTGTGGGTTTAGGAAGAGACCTCTCCCCCGTAAAAGCTTACCTCAGACACGGAACAGGAAACCATCTGATGCTGCCAATCAACTTAAATCATATCATATGATTGTAATGTGGTCAGGGCAGTGCCTGGAATTAGACATGTGTCGAGCTGCAAACATTTTTTTTTTTTTTCCCATTTGTAGGTCATGAATGCTTTTCTCAGCGCTATTACACTTCTGGAGATAGTTATTATAATCTAACGCATTATTTACTTTTTGCCTGATACGATATCTGATACAGCGCTGCCTAACTCTTTTGCAAGCAGTGAAGAAAGTGTTATGTGAATTTGTGTCACTCCACACATGCTTTGAAACTGTTATCACTCAACACACACTCTGGAGCTGTTATCAAAACATTATTTGCTGAGCGTGGCAATGATGATTCTGTCACCAACAGAGCAAATGTAATTATGTTATAGGTGAGACACTTACCATGTGAACAGTTTACTTGTTCTGGGCTAGAAACACCAGGGCAGGGTGTATTCCAATCCACAATGTAATACAAAGATGAATTTTCTCTGCTTTTCAGACTCTGCCTCTGTGTTCTTTGAAATTGTAATTTTAAGAACTGATGGTATATGTACTTTACATTTACATTTACATTTAGTATTTTTTTTTTTAATAAATCAAATTCTTTCATGCCCCAGTCAGAACTGACAGTATGCACACAGTATGCAAACTTCCAGTTGTCCCATTCATGTGCAAAATATTGATGGAAATTTTTTTTTTTTTGCTGTAATTGTTTTCGTTCTCATTATCACCATTGTTCTTCTTTTAAACAGCAGTTAAAGTTCTCTGGCTTCATGTTGCCATACTCAACTCATTCCCACAGCACTTGGATGCATACTTTTTTAGTTGAGTCTGGAGCAAGTGACCCCGGAAACAGCCATGTCCCTCCTTCCCTCACACATTCATTCATTCATTCATTCACCAAACAGCTCCCCACCAAAGTAAAGGCAGTTCTAATGTTTTACCACTAGGGGGATAAAAGCCTGCAGAGTAGCCAGTGAACAGTACCTGTCCAATTCTTATGTCCCCAAGCCCAGTGAGGGAAGGAAGGAGACAGTATATTCCTAAAAAAAGCAGTGTTCCCATGAGACATAAAAATGTTAGTGTGCGTTACTAGGTGTGTCAGTCAGTCCCAGACAGTGGTCAGAAGAGGAGTCGAGGCTCATTTCTGTCACAGCTTGCCCTTGCTGCCCTTATTCCGACACTTCAATTTCAGCACGCATGCACGCACGCACGCACGCGCAGTATCAGCCTCATTCAAATGTGAACTTTGCCCTTGTTCGATGCGGTCATAACTTTTCCTTGAACGTTCCGTTGCCTGTGCATTGAGGTATGTCTTACGGTAGATTAAATCAGACGTATAGTGCGTAAGAATGTCTCTTTCCAGTAGCAGACCATGCAGTCTGTGTTTTTATTGTAAGGCCTCTGATGAAGAACGTGTTCTTTTTCTTTTTATAGCAGTTGATGTTTTAAAACATTTATATGAAATGACTCGGTATGTTTTTTTTTTTTGGCTGCTAAAAGCTCAGAGGTGTGAACCTAAATACTTCCACCTGTATATTTCAGCGTACAAGAACAGTGGGTCTGCAGGAAATGGAGTTGACATATTTAGCATACAGTGTTTGGCAAAAGTAGGATCTGCATATATACTGCAAGTTAATAGGCTGGAAATCACTCCTGCATTTGATGGGTAATACACAATTTGACAAAGCTGACTTTTACAAAGTATTCAACGAAGGCACTTCAAAGTGCAAATATTTCTTTCTTCAAATAGGATGTCAGAGAGAATGTTCACCCTACTGTGGTAAAATAACTTCAGCCTGCATCTACATCGAGCCTTAGATGTATGTAATTATGTAATTCCAACCAAGCTGCAGAGTTTCCCGTTTCAAAAGCCCAGCCAGATTTTCAGTCAGGCATCTCGAATCAGTGAGCTACAGAAATGTTAAATGTTCGCAAACAAATTTAATCTGGATGCGTTCCAGGTAAAATCCAACATGTTTTTTTGCCTTTGCATTTTCCATGAGTCAGGAGTATCCATCACTAGTCCTGTCAGGTAGAAAATCATTCTGCGCACAGCATGACAATAGTGTTTTTTTTTTTTTTTTTTTTTTATTTTCCTACCATGGCGGTCTCCAAATGCGGTTGAGAAAGAGCACCCTGAGGGGTTTGCTGAGATACAAAGCTCATTTTCCATCCCTGCAGGGCCTGGAATGCCCTTTGACTGTACATTCTTTGTTCAGGTGACGGGGATTGATGAGGGCTGGGTTTTTAGGAGGAGTCCCCCTGACACACATGCAGGTCGTCAGCGGCCGAGAAACAGGGAGACTCCCTCTCGTCACCGGGAAACGGCCTCGGGTTGGGTCGCGTTGCGGTTTCCTTGACCAGACTTTAACACAGGGGAACGCCCCATCATCGGTTACTCAGCCAGGTTTTTGCGAGGTGAGTTACCTGCGCAGACACAGACGGGCGTGGCCACCTTAATGAAAGAGGTGGGAGGATTCCGTTGATACACGCAAAGTTCCATGCTGTTCGCGTGACACTCTCTGCTGACATTGCAAGCAGCAACGCAATGAAGCTGAATGAGTCTTCAGGACTGATTGATGGAATTTTAGCATTGACAGTGTGTCGTTCACAAAAATGACAAATTCAGTCAGATTTCAGATGGGATTAGGGTAGGTTTATTCATTCAGCTCACAGGCAGGCTCGGTGCCCAGAGAAAATACAGCGGGGTGCACTTGCAATCCATAGGGGCTGAACAAAATGTCATATCTTAAAAAAAGTACTGTGTAGAAACCCAGATATAAGGAGGTATACTGGGGGTGTTAATCCGTGCATGGTCTATGCTTAAATGCTCCTGAAAATGAAAGGATTGGGTTTGTTTGCTTGCAAAGTGTTTTTGCAAAACTTGTGTGATTTACTGTTTTAAGTTCAGTGTTTTTGAAATCTTGACATTGAGTTTCTAAAACCGAGCCCTCGTCACTTAAATGCTTTACTTAAACATGAGGAAGAATGCTATTACATGAGGCACAGAGGAGAAATGGAAGCACCTGCAAAGAGCTGTAGAACGGTCAGCCAATCAGCACGCTTGTCAATCATGTGAAAAACGAACAGGTTGAGAGCAATGATCAGCTCGGCAGTAAAATCTCAGGCTCCTCGTTTAAGCATGCGAGTGGCCACCGTTTCTGCAGAAGAAACCAGACGGCCGGTCTGCAGCCGCGGAGGGGAAAATCCGACACGGTAAACGTATCATGTACGATAACAAGCAAGAATGCAATAATAAAGAGACCAAGTGAGTCAGAACCTCCCCGGTAACGCGGAGCAAAACAAACAGAGGGAGAATCCAGGCCGACATGTTTGTGTCACTCTGTGACAGTAGTATATTTTTTCAGCCCCCCCCCCCCCCCCTTTCCCCCCCACCCTCGAAAGGAGGAAGGACACATGCTCCATCTCTGTGCTGTCTCCTCATGGGCTGCAGTCCGCTCCACCACACTGGTCATGCTCGGTTTTCTTTTCCGTCTGAACCCTGTTCCCTGGCAAACGTTACGTCTCACGTAGTCCTCAGAAGCGCACCTGGAAGTCTTTAGAGGAGGCGGAGCTACAGCGGCCTGAGTGTTGCGCTGTTACAATATCGCAAAGGGGCAGGTCGAGGTTGAGTCTTCTCTGCTCCACGACTGATGCATTTTTTTTTTTTTTTTACCTACACCGTTCTGTGCTTTTCCTCCCTCACTGAAATGCTCTATGTTCCTCATTTTCATGGGGGACTGTGTGGAACTTTTAATTTCTGCAGACAGCAAAGGAGACTTTCAGTGAGGACTCGTGTACTGTCACACAAGTGTTTGAGAGAAATTGATAAGGTCTGTGGAGTACTGTAAGGCCAGCAGTGTATGTGTTTCTGTGGGTTTGGCTGTGTTGTTGAATTACAACATTCCCATGTCTCTCTGTAATTGTTACCTTCACCCAAAGCAGCAATCTGCCCCAAATGCCATCCTCTTAGCATTATTATTTTCAGTGTTCCTGCAGCGTAACAAATTGCTTGCAGACGCATCGTGTTTGGATAAATCAGTGTCTCTCATCCAGGCAAACCATTGTCTGTTTTTTATGTTAAGCCTCAGGGAATTAACTTTTGTTCCCAGAATAATGTTCAGTTTACCTTTTCTGGAAAGTCCCGGGTGCCAAGAACAAATCTGTCAGCCTTGTCAAAGTTGGCGTAGTCAGAACAGGTTCAAGATGCTACCAAACAATATAGAGCTGACTTGGGGCGGCCCAGCCTTCAGAAAAGATCCAGGCCAAAGCAGCATTAGTAAAGGATACTAATATTAATCAGAGCAATAGGGTCCTTGCCACTGGTTACTGTTCCATCATATGAGGTCTGACAGTTGACTCTGGTCTTCCACAGATGAACAACACATTGGAAAGTAGGAGACAGAAAAAAAACTCATCCACCAGATGTACTGCACTGTACAGGAACTGAAATCCTAATTCTCCGCCTCAGTGCTGTCAACCAACAGTGGTATATACACAGACCACAAAGTCCCAAGTACAGCATGGATTTTTATATCTGCGTCTTAATGACTAATTGAGCAATTGAGCAGAGGGTTGTTCTGGGGTGAGGCCAGGCTCAACGGGAGTGAGGTAAGGCAATGTGACTTTAATGGCACCTGATAGCCAAGGGTGGGGTCTACGATGCCACTCCCTGTCACTTATCTCGCGTATTGCCAGCAAACTGGGGAAAACATGCTGTCAGGCTAAAGTGCCACCGCCAAACATCAGTCTCATCCTGTGCCTGAATGCACAGGCCTCAGTGCAAGAGGCAGAAAATGGAAGGAAGTGAGTGCCTCCTGTTGTCTCAGCCAGCCCTGCTGTTTTAGTCACAGTGAAATGCTGACGTTGCAAGGAAAATGCAGTGTAGCGTAGTGGTTAATAAGCAGGGCTCGTACCTGAAAGTTTGCCGGTTCAATTCCCCATGGGGGGCACTGCCGCTGTACTCTTGGGCAAGGTTCTTAACCCACAGTTGCCTCAGTAAACATTCGGCTGTATAAATGGATAACGTAAAAATTGTAAGCTGCTCTGGATAAGAGGAGCTTCTGCTAAATGCCAGTAATGTAATGTAATGTATTGTAGTGAAAATTAGTAAAGCAAATAGTGATGATGAAAATTATGAATGACACATGCAGTACACGCTTTAGAGTACACACAGACTGAGCCATGTTTCTCTGTGAAATTTATTTCACCATGTATGATCCATCATCTATATTCTGATGTCCAGCTTACAGCATTGGATTTAACATGGATTTATTATACTTCTAAATGAAGCCAAATGATGGCTTTTATTAAGCCCAGTATTTTCCCTGTTACTTGGATCTCTAAAGCAATAAATCATCGCCCGTTTGGTCATACGTTTTGATGCACTGTAAGCAACGACCCAGAATGTTTTCAGAATCACAATTGTTTTGATTTTGAGAAGGACAACCGTCCAACCAGGCGCTGAAGCAAAGTCCAGGCTAAGAAAAACTTCCATCTGGCATTAATTAGATTTTCACACTGTTTATTTTTCAAAATTTTAGCTGGTTCAAGATGGCCAATAAAACTCTCGACAAGTGTGGGAAAAGAAAGCATACAAAGTATGAACAGAACGTTCTCCAGGACCCAACACTAGTGCCCCCCAACCCCACCCCCATCCACCCACAAGCCAGCTAGCCCACTGCCCACGGACTCAAGATTTGTTGTCTACCTTTACTTTGCTGTTGAGTTTTGAAACATTCTGGAAGCAATATGTAACCTATAACAGTACAGTTGTGAGTCTGTGGCATTGAGAGTTGGTGTCCCTCATGTTTTCCACATTTATTCTGGTTGTGTATGTATTTTTTGAATGGCACGGATACAGCAGGCTGCTTTCAAAAAAGCTCAGTCATCAGTACTTTGTATACACATATGTGGAAAATAACGCTCTGTTGATGCACAGGTCCTGATGGGGGACTGCCAGGGAGTAGGAGAAGTGGGCAGAGAGTTACAGGGTGATGGGGTGTAGCGGGACAAGACACACCTGTTACACACCTGCACGTCACTAAAGTCTTAGATTGAGCATGGAATAGATTGTATGGGAACAAAGGGTTATGGGCTAACATGGATAAGAAAGAAAGACTAGGTTATGGAGTCATGTCTGCACTATGCAATCCATTCTTTTTCAATTGAATTGAAATGAACCCTTTCGCATGGGACTTATTTTATGTCATTATTTTATGTTACATGGTTTATGTTTTCATTAGCGTTATTAAGCTTCTCATAGTTTTTGCCGCCGCATTTGCTATATTTTGTAACATTAAATCACTGAATTTTTCCAGTCTAGTGTTCTAATCACACGCAAAAAGGGCTAATCACACCGGTGTGACCGGTGTACGTGCGAAAGGGGTTAAATGATTATCCAACATCACTGCCCTGATCCCTGAGAGCTCAGCAATGAGTTAACACCATGTGCTGCAGGTTAATGCTGGGATGTCTGCTGTGGGCAAAGGCTGGGAGTGTAACTGGAATGTGGTGACGGACACACAGCAGCGCTGACTTTAGCCTGGGCCAGCAGCACTTAGGCTGTTAGCACTTCCACAGCAGGTAGATGAGTGAAAAGCCGGCCCTCATTATGTTCCTGAAGTGCGCCCGTTCGCCTGAGTGGATGCTGATGTTCTCTTTCATCACAGCAAATGTTATCTGATGCTTGCTTCATTTGTCCAGAACATTCTGCCAGTTGATAAGGAGTCTGTCGCTGAAATGGCCAAAAACTGGAAAAAAAAGCAATTTACTTATACTGTACACGCCTGCATCACTTTCAGATTTCAGTTTTTAAACTCGATTCTTCCAGTCAGATAGTAGAATCTGGAATCTTCAACCCACTTTGTATTTTTGTATTTTGCTCCAGAATTGCATTTTCGGATGTTGCAGTTGTGAATAAAAAAATAAAAAAAAACTGGAAAATTGGAAACTTGAAACCATTTTTCCGTTTTTCCGAGTCCAATTTATTTATTTATTATTTTTTTTTAAAGAGAGCGCGGGGTTTGGCGTCTGCACAGGTGGCCCCGAAGCCAGCAAACATACACTGCCAACCCCTACAGAAGTGCTGTACCAAATGACTGTTTAACCTAATGCAGCATGTACCATTGAAATGATCCATTTCACTGTAAACAGTGAGGTCGATAAATCAAGGAACTAAGAAGAAAAATGACCCACTCCTCATTCACTGACTTAAAGGAGTCCAGATAGCAATTGAATATGAACCGCTTCATTGTCTGCCTGTTATTAAGGGCATATGTTTTTCGCAATTTGATTTTTCTCATCCGGGACTTCCAGATTCCATCCACAAGGTTTCGATCCACTTGTTTTTTTGTTTTTTTTTGATCAAACAATTTCTCTATTCACTATTCTATTCTCTCAAAACTAATCATGGAGGGCAGCCAACACTGGGAGCAAAATTGTCAGGCAGATTGTTTCCAAGCTTCCAGTACTTACGTGAGCAAGACTCCCTCAGTCATGCCCGAAAAATAATAAATGCCCCCCCCCCCCCCACACACACATGCACACGCGCACACACACACACACACACTCATAACTAAGAGGCATCATCATAGACAAATAACAGCACAGTAGCTTGAGAGGGTAAAGAAGGAAGTGTCACTTTAAGAAGCTTACACACACCCACCTTATGGCGTTGTCATTATTTTTTCTTCCCCTCTGTACTTCAGCGATTGGTTGGCCCCTTTGAAGTCTCCTGGGAAAGAATCAGTCAGGGTTAGGGAGGAGAGAGATGGCTTGCTGACTCTCATCACTTTAGCTTTTGATTTGCTGTGGCATGTGGAGTTCACTGCACCAGGGGTGGGTGGGTGGGTGTGTGTGTGTGTGTGTGTGTGTGTGTGTGTGCGTGTGTGTGTGTGTGTGTGCGTGTGTGTGTGTGTGTGTGCTGTTTGTGTGTTGTGTCGGGTGTTGGGGGTCAGGCAGGGACCCAAGTTTCAGGTCCTGCTCCAAGGGGACAGTCCAGATGGGCTGGGAAGAAAGCAAAGATAGAGAGGAAGGAGTCCTCTTCCTGCATACAGTACACAGGAAAAGCTAATGCATGTGTCTGAAATGTAGTGTGATATTGCATATTTTCTTATTTGCATTTGCTCTGTATAGGCAATACAATTTCCCTACAAGAGAAAAGCAAGTTGTAGTCTAATTTAACCCAAATGTCATTTTTTCCATTATTTGTAATGAATTTGGAAAATACTCCTATCACCATCACTCGACTGATATAATCACCCCCTGATAGCTGTATATTTAGTACGTGTGTGTGTGTGTGTGTGTGTGTGTGTGTGTGTGTGTGTGTGCGCGTGTGTGTGTGTGTGTGCGCGTGTGTGTGTGTGTGTGTGTGTGTGTGTGTGTGTGTGCGCGTGTGTGTGTGTGTGTGCGCGTGTGTGTGTGTGTGTGCACGTGCTCGCCACTGAACTCAAAGGGGCAAACTGTCACTTAGATTCTTAGACTACACAAATTTCCACAACACCGTGATTTATTTTGAATGACATAATCGCAGGTGCGCTCAGCATGTTGTCCAGTACAGCCCAAAGTAGTTAAATCTGACCCGCTGACCAGAAGAAACTGACCCCCAATGGGAAAAAAAAAGTCAAAAACAAACTCTTGCATATTGAAGGGTGGGCCTTAAAGTTTTAACTGAAAACAAACTGTACTTGGGTACAAATCTCACAGTCCTCTTATTTCCCAGACATCATAGATGCTTTTTAGAAGGGGGTTCTGGAAGCAACAGATTCCAAGACCCCACTGCCAAAATCACAAGCGGTGGAAATTTCACCGCGGCGTACAATTAAGTGGTAGTTTCTTTTCCCCCCTTTCTGTACTCAGTGGGTGACTGGAAAGCACCCAAAATAAACCCTGAAATGCCTGACTCTGCTCTATCAACAACCTCATCAACTACTGTGCTTGAGTCATTCCAGGAGACAGAGTAACTGCATTTCCAGGTGAGATGGCTGCTTTGAAGTTGTATGTCCATCAGAAGACTTTTTTTTCTTCCCCCAAATTGGAGTTATTTCTCCATGCATGATGAGTACACATCTTGAACAGAATCATGCAGTTAGAGCTTACCTGGATGTGGAACTTTGGAAAGGGCCCTGTGAAAGATTCAGTTTGATCATATAATCTGGTTTATGGCTAAGGGAGCGTCCATAAAGTGAAGGAAATGCGAGGGGTGGGGAAGGGTCCAAATAAGAAAATTTCAATTCAATATGTCAGGTTAAAGCGTGAAAAAAGTGTAAATTATTGCTGAGTTTTTAAAGGATGATTGTTTAGAGTTCCCTGTCAAACTCTGGAGCAATCAAAGGACCAGGCCACAGGGAACGTGTCAAACTCTCATAATTTCTTGGCGGATTGTACAGCCTCTCATAGGAGCCACATCATAAAACCTTTGACTGTTTTGGTTGAATCCCAAAATGTTAAGCTGCTGTATTATTTCTGGAGCCAATCACTCACGATCAGCAGATATTTCTGATAGGAAACCATTCACCCATTCATGTACGGGTGAAGTGTAGCAGACTTGAAACTGGCAGTTATTGCTGGTGTTGGCTGTGCTGTGAGCAACGCAAACACAAATATCTTGGTACTGAATTGAATTTAGTAGCCCATGTAGAGCATGTAGCATTTTTTGTAGTCATTTTAGCCTCACACCCCCTCATTGTGCCAAAGGCAGCATGCACAGTAACCTTAAGAGGTTACAGCTCAAGCTGTATTGTTATTTATTGATTTCTTTTTGAGTGGTGATCCCAGCTAAATTTGATCCAACAGTTCCACTTGCTCACTACATTTGTTTCCATATGCACTTGATTGCATTAAGGTCAAACACAGGTCATTTTGTTACGGTACATGAAGCACTGGAGACATGTAGTTTTCGTAAATGTTAACTTCATATAAAGAGTTACCACATGTTCTGTAAGACTCTTATTTGAGCTGCCGTCAATCCGCGGAGTTTCGCAGATTCAGCGGGGACCTCCGTATGTATTCCAAAGCATGAACCGTGACCACTTTGTGTTGATCGTATTGTTTGGTTTGTGTAGCCTTGCTTTCATTTGCCGAACCTCATTCCCACCGCAGATTAAGGTGACCGACCACGCTGATGAAAGCCAGCATGGAATCAAAGGACTGAAGGGGCTGAAAACTTGCCATGTTGACTCCACAACATCTGGCCTATGACATGGAAGCAGGTATTGATTTACAACTTTCCCTGACAGATACTGTTGTTCAGAATGACTTGGAAAGGCAGTCATGGCCAGATGCACACAGTGAATATTGTAATACTGTCAAGAACAAGGACATAGGTACTGAATACCAAACAGCAGATCATTGATAAATGATCAAGATAAAAAAGTGACAAGATTGGCATGCAGCCTATATATATAGATAACAGTCTCTCTGAAAGTACCCAATACTTATAACAACATGGTGGTTGCATTCTTCTCCAAGTTTGCATACAGACTACAGTTAAGAGTAGCACAGACTAGCAAAGACAAAATGTATTTTTTTATGTATCTGCATTGCAAAAAAACAAGGAGGGAAGACAAAAACAGTCAGAATAACAGCTGGAGTGATTTGTGGAAAAAAAGGTCAGAATTAAGTTCCTGAAAAATTGAAAAATAAAACAGCTTGAATCAAGGAGATTCTTCATCACAACATGAATGCATTAATTTAAACAGGGAAAGGTTTCATTTTGTAATAGCTCATAAATCACAATATTGTTTCCTTAGGTGGCAGAGGTTAAAAAATGGAACATCTGACTCACCTTGTCCTGTTCACTCCAAAAGGGAAGGAAAGCAATAGCCAGTGATCAAAGTGATAGTCATCACCACTCAGACATTTCTGGCAGAATATAGCTCATCTGTCAGCCACCTCATTACGTGTTTTTCGGAAACTCATTGCATGTACATGTACCCAGAATTGGGAAACATAATTAATGTAAGGTTGCAACTCACGCACACATCCAGTACAGCTTCGGGGGGAGTTCACACGGGATCTGAGACGATTGACCAGGTGTCTAGGATGGGGGATAGCAGGAAAGGCCAGTCAGTCAGCTGCACTGTGCTAAGGTGCTGGGGTGTAGATTGATTGGTAGTACAGGTGGGGTTTTTATCTGGTATCTCTGTAGTTGGACCCTTATTGTTTTTATTGTTAATCAGTAAAGTCTTTTAGAAACACTTTAGCGTACTTATTATTTCCTCCTTTCTGACTCTTTCCTAATCTACATGAATAATGTCCCTTGATGGCTTTTTAAATTGAATAGTCACTTACAGAGGATTTATAAACAGTTTATAGGTAGCAAATAAACATTCATAGTTATGAATAAATTATCAATGTAACTTTAATGATCTGAGCCTGCACTCAAAAAAAATAAGAACTAATGTGTTCAGGTAAAACCAAATATCAAATATTGTTTTAGATTTGTACTTTTATAGCACAAAATACAAAACTATGAACATGTTTTGGCTCATGTCCAGCTTTAACATAAAGACAGGACAAGAAGGGTATAGGCTTCAGCCACATCTGCAGCACGTGTTAAATTTAAGAGCAGTTTTTGCCATGCTCTTCAGCACATATGCATTACTGATGCACCATGCAGCAGCTCTCCACTTAAACGGCTGTCCAGCATCGACTCCGTGCCTTCCTGTCTGAATTGCCCAACTTTGCCCTTTTTACAGCTGTACCTCCCTCCTTTCTCTCAATGTAACAAAATCATAACTTTCAATACTGCTGTTCCTACCAGCTTCACAGTAAATATCATACTTTGTTTCTTCACAATGAGCACGGATAAGAAAGCTTCGTACCCTCTGTCTGAACAATCGAAGTTTTAAAATGTGTGTACACGGATGGGCCATGCCATGGGAGATTTATCCTTCTGCCCTCAGGGTTTTTTCTCAGGGCAGATATATGGGTTGATTTTTTTACCACCTGCATTCCCAAAGACTAATTTAAAGCCTGCTGACTGACCATCCATCATTCGCCTTCGTTGCAGTGTTATTAAATAACAAATACAAAATAGGACTAATAAATCATAACACTGGGCCTGACATAACAAGTACAGTAAGCAATTCTGCATGTCAGACTAAAATTCTGAATCTCCCTAATTCACTACATGGTCTGATTCTTTTCACATAATATCACATTACATATTTAGATATTATTTATGTTATATAATAATATTAATAATAATGAAGAAGAAGAAGAATTTGACTTTATGAATTCTTTTTACTTTGTTAATCTTTCAGTTTTGTTAGTGTTTCAACTTTTAGTCTGCTTGTGCTCAACGTCTGACTGGTTTTAAGAGGTACCCCTTAAGTGACTCTACCCTTGGGTGTTGTGAGTGGAAATTAGATGATCTGGTTCATTAAAAAGCAAGTCTTCAAAAAATATGGAAGAACAAATTGCCTGGAAGAAAGTACTTGTAGTGCCTTTGGCAAACCCACAAATCTCATATTGCAAAATATCAGTGATCAAACCTGGCACCATGTTAATCTCAATGCAGAAAATAATGAATGTTTTTATTATTAGGAAACTCTAAGGGATAAGTAAATAGAACATGAAATTGGATATTCAATGTTAGTCTGTGTTTCTCTCGGCCAAGGTTGTTTTGTAGCTTTTGTAATTTTATGCATGTGAGTTTGTGAGTGTGTTTCAGTGTGTTTGAGATATTTGAGAACTTGCCCAACATCACTCCAACATGTTTACACAGCAGCATCAGAGGTGAAGCTGTCGCAGTTTCCTCATTGCTTGGGAATCTCTGTGAATGAGCTTTGAGCATTGCCACAGGCAAGTACTACTACTACGAACAACAACAATAAGAGCAATAACAATAACAATAGCAGCATCAATAACAACAATAACAATAGCAACAACAACAGAGATCTCTGAGGTTATGATTTTTCCTTTTCCAGTATGACTTACAGTGTATTACATCATTATCTATATGAACAGAGACACATACATAAACATCTTAAAAATATGAATAAATGTTGGAAGAATAAAGCAAGTTCTATATAATAACACATAATTTAGACCACATTACAAAATATATAACTATCATAAAGAAATGAGAATGTTATACCCTACCTGCACAGAGTGCAACCCATGATAACCGCACCTCTGCTGGCTTTCAATGTAACGTGTTGATGGATGCTGTAAACCTGGCTTTGAGTGGCGTTCCTTACAAGTGATGGAAGAACCCAGATTTAATGGTTCAAAAACCCATGTATGTCTGTGGCATAGTACAGCCCTTGCCCTTGATTTCAAAGCAGTCTTAAGAGAAGTATGTGACATGTGACAGTGGACCACATCTGCTGGGCGGTCGTAAGATGTTTTCCCACCACACTGTGTGGCTCATTCAATAATTGCAATAACATGTCATGTTCGCCAGTCATTACTCAGTACTTCATGTCAGTACTCCATCACTCAGGCTGTTACGCGTCAGGGGAGCATTTATTTCACTGCATTTAAGTGCTCTGACAGACTCAGAGGTTTTCAAACGTATATTTAATAAACACCCAGGTCAGAGATGAAGTGGGTTCATTTGAAAATAAACAGAAAGAAAGGCACCGTTACACTTTCCATGACGGATGGCTTAAGTTGGGCAACGTGTAACCCAAGCATCACCAGGCTTGAGCTTACTGCTGCAGCCGTAGTATGCACATATAATTTCAATCGCAAATGTCAGTGGAGAAACCATGGGGAACCTGTACCTTTGCTTGCAAGAATGTTAAACAAAACTGCAACTAGCTAAGTGAATTTACATATTAACTGTCATATCGCTGCTTTAACTGAGGGTTTGTTTCTGTGGATTCACAGATCTGTATAAGGTGTGGAGCAGCTGATGTAGTGGGCTTTGTGAACTGGTTGATATATTCTACAGTATCAGAATGGTCATAATGTGCGCAGAAACTGCACAGCCTCAAAACAAAACGAACACACCTGGAGGCTGTGTTTGGCATGTGGTTGTGAATCTTGGGTCTTTTTTTTATTTCCTGCTCTTCACACAGTGTTTTTAATGAGGTTTCTCAGTTCTGTAGGCTCTCCTCATACCGTCTGAAAAGGTAGCTGCTGGTTATACTGTACACTTTCCACTTCTACACTTGGTATCAGCCAGCACTGAATACCATAGAATAAAGTAGATATTATGTAATTATGATGGGCTTGCCTTGTATTTGATATGTTTTTAAGTGATCAAATTTTGCTATCTAGAAATCTAGAAACTGTGTAACAATTTGGCATCACATTTGAATCATCCAAAAAGTGGAAACGTTAAATGTCTGTTAAGTTGCGAGTAAATGAAGTTTTAATAAACCAAAAATCACATTAGATATTTTGGTAGAGAAGAATTTGTCATTATGGTGCATGTACTTGTGTACAGGGAAGAAATCACAGCATAAAAGTACATGACCTTTACTTCATTACAATCACAATGGAGCCTTCCGGCCTACAAAGAAGGGAAAAAATCACACATTTAAGAGGTGTCCTTTTATTTATATTCTCCAGTCTGTTATAATGAAAATCATTTAATGTGAAAGGGTAATTCTGGCATATCAGTCCTAGTTAAGTGAACAAGGATCAGCTGGTGATGTGTAAACCCAGTTTAGGGCCAGTGTCAGTTGAAGGAGATACTGATAATGTTCTCTAATCTCTACATGTGTAATGCAGGTGACACCACTGATGCGTAAGTTGACCCTGAAACTAAAACCACCATATGATTTTTTTCTTTATTCATTCCAACTTAATATGGTTTTCATCTGACTGAGTTATGAATACAAAGTTGGTTTTAATAGACAATTTTTTTGTGCCAGTTGTTTATTTTTTTAAGCCCAAGAACTCTGTGTGCCGTGAAAGCTGTTATTCAGTGGAATAGCCATATGCACATGTCAAGAACAGCAATGAAAGCTAGCTATAAAGGGAATATATTGTTGATGAAATGAACACCACCAACACATTAAAATATTAATGTACTATAGTGCTCTATTGTTGTATGGCCCGACAAACATGTTGATTTTATTGTCTCTGACAATACAAAAACCACATCAACAACACATTTAACAAGGGTGTTGATTTTTCTCCCATGGCCCCAGTGTTGTATTGTGTAACATTTATCCGAAGGAAAAATATATCTTGGCGTTTATCTTAAGCATTTGACGCAGCCGCCAAGTCTGTCTGCGTCTCCCTGGAACACTGCAGTTGGTTTCATTGAATAAAGTAGCTTCAAACCATGACAAACGGTTGTACATCCAGCGTTTCCAGAAAATTCGCAATGTCTGAAATCGTATTCTTTGTTTTTTTCTGTCATTCCATAACAAGCGGTTGGAACATAGTGGTTTCCATGTCCGGGGTGGAAATTTCCGACTTTGAGGGACAAACGGCTGGAGGGCCTATTACAGCTGAATTTAACAGCAGTGGAATGCACCTCACTTGAGTGTGTGTGCAGGGTATTAAAAGCTAAGTCCAAATTCCATCTAACTTCAATGGATTTTTCCTTTACAATCTGAAGCAAGTGCTACTTTTTGGTTTTATGTTGCTAATACTTTGAGACATTCAGAAAGGGAGTTACTCAAATGGAAAAAAAATGTATAAGTAGCAAAAAAATTGACTTATGTAAAATCACTTTCTCAAAGTTAAGAACAAATTGCTGTGTTGTGGTTCAGTTGAAATCATGTCTTGTAAGCATGCCTCCTTGCATTTAGTGACTGTAATTCCCTCACAACTTAGGCCCAGATTCTAACAAGTTTTTTCTCAAAGACTATAAAACTGTAGCTTTTTTGTTCTATGACACTGACACTAAATAATGACTGGAAATTACTGAAGTTACTTAAATCACCCCCCACCTCTCTTTCTCTTTCTCTCTCTTTCTCACTGTCTCTCTCTCTCTCTCATATATAAAGTCGCAAAATAGTGACTCTTAAATTCACAGTTTGAGTGTAAGAATAAATCTCTTTGTGGATCAGTTGAAAGCAGCCCTCGGTTGTATAAGATCTGTGAGAATGTCCGTCTGCACAGATGGTGACCCTAATTTGCCCCAGGCACATTTCACACTGTTCTCTCCATCAGAGAGCCAAAGGCAAGCCGAGCCTGCTCAACTGCTGTGACCACTTTTCAGTCAACACTCCAGTGTTTTTGAATCTTGTACTGATAGGAACTGTTGCCAGTTTTTTTTTTTTGTTAACTCCACAGATTTCATAAGCTACATGATGTACCAAGGAAATATCACCAAAAGTGGTATATTAATGCCCTGAGGCTGATGCAGTGATGTCATTATGTATTATGTCATCGTGTCATTGTGTTACCTCATTGGTCGGTTTTTCTGTCACTCTTCCTCTGGCTACATCAGCAATGTACAGTTGGAAGCGACGTGGGGGTGGTGCCCAGAACAACAGTGCCCTTGAATGGCATTTGGCAACCTTGAAAAGTCAATCGATTTGGCACTACTTGCTTTCACAGCACTGGTTGATCATTATATTGCATTATGTTATTGCCATTTAGCAGACACTTTTATCCAGAGCGACTTTATACAGCTGGATATTTACTGAGGCAATTCTGGGTTAAGTACCTTGCCCAAGGGTACAGCAGCAGCGCCCCAGCAGGGCATCAAAATGAGTCCTGCTCCTAACCACTGTGCTACACTGCTGCCCTGATCAGCAGAGAAGGATTTGACACAATCAGCAGTGCTTCCTTAGAGCAACACTACTCACTCTAAACACTACATAAAACTTATTTACTGTCCCTAACTGGAGATGGTTTCTTTGGTATCACTAATATGCGTCAGACTTCCCTCTGTCATCTTTGGTAAAATGTAAAGAGGAAGGAGGACAGGGTCCTTGAGTCTCACATACTGAGTGGGAATCACGGGGTTAACTCTCTCACCTTTATTACTTGCCTGCTGTCTATGGTTCTATCCATCCGCGTTTGCTGCTAATTTTGACGCGTTTCCGTATTTGATCACCTTTTCCCCTGCCGGTGCTAAGGAGCAGTTTTCCCTCAAAAGATGCTGACTTTGGGCTCTTCGGCACAGTTTGGTTTGGCTCACTCACTGTGGTCTCCCTTTGGTCTCCCTGAAAAACACAAACAAACACAAGCGTGCCGGCCAGCTCTGGCTTCACGGCCGCTGACTCCAGAACAGCGTTGTGTTCATGCCACGCGTCTGTCCTA